>NW_026970516.1:0-239000 GCF_028390025.1 Pseudophryne corroboree
CCTTGCCAATATCTCTCTTTTGCAAAGAGCTACGCATTTGAAAATTCAGGGCTATGTCATGTAGATGATGGCCTAACAGGAGGCTTTAAAATTTTCTTTCTAGTGACCTTCGTTTGGGAGAAAAATGCAAAGGTACAAGACAGCTTTTCCTTGCCAATATCTCTCTTTTGCAAAGAGCTGCGCATTGGAAAATTCAGGGCTATGTCGTGTAGATGATGGCCTAACAGGAGGCTTTAAAATTTTAATTCTAGTGTCCTTCGTTTGGGAGAAAAATGCAAAGGTACAAGACAGCTTTTCCTTGCCAATATCTCTCTCTTGCAAAGAGCTGCGCATTGGAAAATTCAGGGCTATGTCGTGTAGATGATGGCCTAACAGGAGGCTTTAACATTTTCTTTCTAGTGTCCTTCGTTTGGGAGAAAAATGCAATGGTACAAGACAGCTTTTCCTTGCCAATATCTCTCTTTTGCAAAGAGCTGCGCATTGGAAAATTCAGGGCTATGTCGTGTAGATGATGGTCTAACAGGAGGCTTTAAAATTTTCTTTCTAGTGTCCTTCGTTTGGGAGAAAAATGCAAAGGTACAAGACAGCTTTTCCTTGCCAATATCTCTCTTTTGCAAAGAGCTGCGCATTGGAAAATTCAGGGCTATATCGTGTAGATGATGGCCTAACAGGAGGCTTTAAAATTTTAATTCTAGTGTCCTTCGTTTGGGAGAAAAATGCAAAGGTACAAGACAGCTTTTCATTGCCAATATCTCTCTTTTGCAAAGAGCTGCGCATTGGAAAATTCATGGCTATGCCGTGTAGATGATGGTCTAACAGGAGGCTTTAAAATGTTCTTTCTAGTGTCCTTCGTTTGGGAGAAAAATGCAAAGGTACAAGACAGCTTTTCCTTGCCAATATCTCTCGTTTGCAAAGAGCTGCGCATTGGAAAATTCAGGGCTATATCGTGTAGATGATGGCCTAACAGGAGGCTTTAAAATTTTAATTCTAGTGTCCTTCGTTTGGGAGAAAAATGCAATGGTACAAGACAGCTTTTCCTTGCCAATATCTCTCTTTTGCAAAAAGCTGCGCATTGGAAAATTCAGGGCTATGTCGTGTAGATGATGGTCTAACAGGAGGCTTTAAAATTTTATTTCTAGTGTCCTTCGTTTGGGAGAAAAATGCAATGGTACAAGACAGCTTTTCCTTGCCAATATCTCTCTTTTGCAAAGAGCTGCGCATTGGAAAATTCAGGGCTATGTCGTGTAGATGATGGCCTAACAGGAGGCTTTAAAATTTTCTTTCTTGTGTCCTTCGTTTGGGAGAAAAATGCAAAGGTACAAGACAGCTTTTCCTTGCCAATATCTCTCGTTTGCAAAGAGCTGCGCATTGGAAAATTCAGGGCTATATCGTGTAGATGATGGCCTAACAGGAGGCTTTAAAATTTTAATTCTAGTGTCCTTCGTTTGGGAGAAAAATGCAATGGTACAAGACAGCTTTTCCTTGCCAATATCTCTCTTTTGCAAAGAGCTGCGCATTGGAAAATTCAGGGCTATGTCGTGTAGATGATGGTCTAACAGGAGGCTTTAAAATTTTCTTTCTAGTGTCCTTCGTTTGGGAGAAAAATGCAATGGTACAATACAGCTTTTCCTTGCCAATATCTCTCTTTTGCAAAGAGCTGCGCATTGGAAAATTCAGGGCTATGTCGTGTAGATGATGGCCTAACAGGAGGCTTTAAAATTTTCTTTCTAGTGTCCTTCGTTTGGGAGAAAAATGCAAAGGTACAAGACAGCTTTTCCTTGCCAATATCTCTCTTTTGCAAAGAGCTGCGCATTGGAAAATTCATGGCTATGCCGTGTAGATGATGGTCTAACAGGAGGCTTTAAAATTTTCTTTCTAGTGTCCTTCGTTTGGGAGAAAAATGCAATGGTACAAGACAGCTTTTCCTTGCCAATATCTCTCTTTTGCAAAGAGATGCGCATTGGAAAATTCAGGGCTATATCGTGTAGATGATGGCCTAACAGGAGGCTTTAAAATTTTAATTCTAGTGTCCTTCGTTTGGGAGCAAAATGCAAAGGTACAAGACAGCTTTTCCTTGCCAATATCTCTCTTTTGCAAAGAGCTGCGCATTGGAAAATTCAGGGCTATGTCGTGTAGATGATGGCCTAACAGGAGGCTTTAAAATTTTCTTTCTAGTGTCCTTCGTTTGGGAGAAAAATGCAAAGGTACAAGACAGCTTTTCCTTGCCAATATCTCTCTTTTGCAAAGAGCTACGCATTGGAAAATTCAGGGCTATGTCATGTAGATGATGGCCTAACAGGAGGCTTTAAAATTTTAATTCTAGTGTCCTTCGTTTGGGAGAAAAATGCAAAGGTACAAGACAGCTTTTCCTTGCCAATATCTCTCTTTTGCAAAGAGCTGCGCATTGGAAAATTCAGGGCTATGTCGTGTAGATGATGGCCTAACAGGAGGCTTTAACATTTTCTTTCTAGTGTCCTTCGTTTGGGAGAAAAATGCAATGGTACAAGACAGCTTTTCCTTGCCAATATCTCTCTTTTGCAAAGAGCTGCGCATTGGAAAATTCAGGGCTATGTCGTGTAGATGATGGTCTAACAGGAGGCTTTAAAATTTTCTTTCTAGTGTCCTTCGTTTGGGAGAAAAATGCAAAGGTACAAGACAGCTTTTCCTTGCCAATATCTCTCTTTTGCAAAGAGTTGCGCATTGGAAAATTCAGGGCTATATCGTGTAGATGATGGCCTAACAGGAGGCTTTAAAATTTTAATTCTAGTGTCCTTCGTTTGGGAGCAAAATGCAAAGGTACAAGACAGCTTTTCCTTGCCAATATCTCTCTTTTGCAAAGAGCTGCGCATTGGAAAATTCAGGGCTATGTCGTGTAGATGATGGCCTAACAGGAGGCTTTAAAATTTTCTTTCTAGTGTCCTTCGTTTGGGAGAAAAATGCAATGGTACAAGACAGCTTTTCCTTGCCAATATCTCTCTTTTGCAAAGAGATGCGCATTGGAAAATTCAGGGCTATATCGTGTAGATGATGGCCTAACAGGAGGCTTTAAAATTTTAATTCTAGTGTCCTTCGTTTGGGAGCAAAATGCAAAGGTACAAGACAGCTTTTCCTTGCCAATATCTCTCTTTTGCTCATATACTCCCGCGCCCTGGTTGCTGGGTCACTGCAGCGGAGGCTCCGGTTTCTTCCTAAGGTCAGTCACACACACACCGCCCTCCGGGATCACGAGGCCGCTGATGAAAGGGAGGTAAGGGACTTCTGTGCCCACCTATATAGTGACACCTTATACACACAGCCTGAAGGTCATTTAATACAATATTTTTATAACTTTGTGTATTAAACAAAGTGTGTGTACATTCACACAATTCATTTATATTTCATATACACCTTATACACACAGCCTGAAGGTCATTTAATACAATATTTTTAATAACTTTGTGTATTAAACAAAGTTTGTGTATATTGAGCCATCAAAAAACAAAGGTTTCACTATCTCACTCTCACTCAAAAAAGTCCGTATTTCGGAATATTCCGTATTTTGGAATATTTGGATATGGGATACTCAACCTGTATATATATATACATACAGCCAGTTCCCAGGAACAAAAGTCCTCCCCCGCTTCCGCTAAGTCCACAGCATTACGCTGGGGCTCCACTGGTGGAGCCAGGTGCGGTGGGGGCCCGTCTCAAGTGCTTCAGCAATCAGTGGGCTTGCTCACAGGTGGATCCCTGGATTCTACAAGTAGTGTCTCAGGGATTCAAGCTGGAATTCGAGACGTCTCCCCCTCGCCGTTTCCTAAAATCTGCCTTGCCAACATCTCCCTTGGACAGGGAGGCTGTGATAGAGGCAAATTCACAAGCTGTATTTGCAGCAGGTGATAGTCAAGGTACCCCTCCTTCAACAAGGAAGGGGTTACTATTCCACGATGTTTGTGGTACCGAAACCGGACGGTTCGGTGAGACCCATTTTAAATTTTAAATCTTTGAACACGTATATAAAACGGTTCAAGTTCAAGATGGAATCGCTCAGGGCGGTTATCTCAAGCCTGGAGGAAGGGGATTACATGGTATCACTGGACATCAAGGATGCTTACCCTGCATGTCCCCATTTACTCTCCTCACCAGGAGTACCTCAGATTTGTGGTACAGGACTGTCATTCTGCGGCGGGACTGCCGCATTCTAGATCAGTAAAAGCCCATTCCACGAGGAAGGTGGGCTCTTCTTGGGCGGCTGCCCGAGGGGTCTCTGCTTTACAACTTTGCCGAGCTGCTACTTGGTCGGGGTCAAACACATTTGCAAGATTTTACAAGTTTGACACCCTGGCTGAGGAGGACCTAGAGTTCGCTCATTCGGTGCTGCAGAGTCATCCGCACTCTCCCTCCCGTTTGGGAGCTTTGATATAATCCCCATGGTCCTTACGGAGTCCCAGCATCCACTTAGGACGTCAGAGAAAATAAGATTTTACTCACCGGTAAATCTATTTCTCGTAGTCCGTAGTGGATGCTGGGCGCCCATCCCAAGTACTTGTACATAGTTATTGTTAACAAAAGGGTTATTGTTGAGAGCCATCTGTGCAGAGGCTCCGTTGTTGTCATACTGTTAACTGGGTATAATATCACGAGTTGTACGGTGTGATTGGTGTGGCTGGTATGAGTCTTACCCGGGATTCAAAATCCTTCCTTAGTGTCAGCTCTTCCGGGCACAGTATCCTAACTGAGGTCTGGAGGAGGGTCATAGGGGGAGGAGCCAGTGCACACCAGGTAGTCCTAAAGCTCTCTTTAGTTGTGCCAAGTCTCCTGCGGAGCCGCTATTCCCCATGGTCCTTACGGAGTCCCAGCATCCACTACGGACTACGAGAAATAGATTTACCGGTGAGTAAAATCTTATTATATATATATATATATATATATATATATATATATATATATATATATATATGACTTGGGGTTTGTTTTATTAGATAGAGCATGTCCCTGTGAAGTGCCTTTTGGGGTTGTGGTTTTTCAGAAAGTTACAGGTTTTTTTTAATTAAGAGAAATATGCCCCATTATAGAGATCGGGCATTTCAATTTGTTGCGCCTGCGCAGTGGCCGCCAGCAGGGGGTGTACTAGAGTGCCTTCTCTTGAGAGCCGCAATATGGCCGCCTTCTCCCCGGTTATTCTGTAAATAGGAAAATAACCTCACAGGTTCACATAGGGCAGAGTTGCCACTACTAGTGCAGGGCTGTAACTTACAGTACTAAGGAAAAGCCATATACTAAAGCGGCACGGTGACCTCACCCCTCTCAGAGACACCAGGGCGCAGCACACTGGTACACACACCTGTTAGCTCAGGGCAGCACTATAGGACCCTCCTGTAATGCTGTGCTGGCGGCGTGTAGTGATCAGGGCACTGGGAGACTGGCTGGCTGGTCTCCGTCTCTGCTGCCTATAGAACTTCCACCTCTGTTATATATCAGGGCTGCTCTCCTGTTATGACTCCAATACTCTGGTCTGGGGATATCTTATAGCAAGGACCTGAGTACTGGAACGTAATGCTTGGAAAGGGAGTGGGAACGGGAATAGCCCCTGGCGCCCTATCTCCGTTGTCTCGCCCGTGCTGTCAGAAATCTCTTGCGAGACTATGGTTGCTTGGGCCCATGGCAGCCGCGTTTGAAGGGCGGATTACGTCTGCCCAACTCCGATGCCCCCTCAGGTCTTAATGGGAGACAAAGAGAAATCCGAGACAGGGTGATAACAAGGGGCCCTCTACTAAACAACAAAGCCAGGGGCTCAAAACTAACTTTAAACTAGAGTATGTGCGGAAAACCGCCAGGGAAAAGGACAACCAAAATACCCACTTGTCCACTCTTCTACCCGGCACCGGCGAGTTCCGGAGAGGAGTGTGGGAGCGTAAACCTCCGCAAATGCACCAACACAGAATACAAAATAAAGCGGCCTAGGCCGCAGCACGCGGCAGAGCCGCCACTCACGAAAACCACACGAGATCCTCTAGCGACTGTTGCGGGTAAATGAGGACTGGAAGACTCCTTGGGAAGAGATGACAACACTAAGATTCAGGAACTCTGAGGACAGGAATGACCGGACACAGCAGAACTGGAACAGACGTCAGCAAACCTAAGCAGCATGCAGGAAGCTATTACCGGCGTCTGTGTGAAGCACTGAGAAGGTATTTAGCAGGGAGTCCTTCAATCAGAAGTTCAGAGCCTGATTAGCACAATGCCGTGCAGCTGCCTTGCTGCACGACCAGAAGACAAGTGTGTGTGTGTAGTTCACTTGATTGACCCTGCAAGGGGAGCGCAGTCCGTCCGTGGCGTCCCCGTTGCTAGGGTCCAGGCGGCTCAGCGCGCCCGGCGTCCTAGCGTTGCTAGGGAGCCGGCGGCTAGCACGCTCGGCGTCCCTAGTTGCTAGGCGCCGGGCCGCGAGGACATCGCGGACCACGGCGCCTAACACCTGTGTGTTCTCTTCCTCTCCTACCTCACACTGGAACTGGCCGCCCAGAGAACGAGAGGGCAGCGGCTGACATCAGAGAGGGTGCAGCAATCTATGTGGGCAGAGCCCCTCACAGCAAGGTGTCCTTATGCTGTGCCCCGTGTAATCACTGTGATCCATACAGACTCTCACCCTGGTATGCTCTCTATTATTTATTTTTTACACTGCGGCATGCTCGTGGAAAGGGAGCAGGCACCACCCCACCGCCACTACTCCTCCGCCAGCATCACTGCCGAGCCGGTCAGTGTTCCGGCGGCAATGAGCAGTAGGCAGCCACCAGCAACAACAGTCAGGAAGCTGTTACTCCCGGCAGCAGTAGCGTCAAGCTGCAATTCAGCCAGCGGCACGATGATCCGGGAGACAGTGGCAGCACAGGGAAGCAGTACCCCCTCCAATCGCAGCACCAACTAGGAGACTGAGGCAGCAACCTGCCCCCAGCAGCAGCACCACCCTGATGATAGGTAAGATGCATTTTGGTGTCACAAGAAGGTGGCCGGAGTAGTGGCTGGCTGTGGTCACACCCCGGGGAAAAGTGATAGTGATTTCAGTGTTCCCTTGCACGGGGATTGGATGTGTAGATGTATGGAGGCTATGTATGTATAGATGTGAGCGGCAGTGTGCGGATGTATGAGAGCGGCAATGTAAGGCTGTATAACTGCGTTGGTGTGCGGCTGTATGAGTGCGATGGTGTGCGGCTGTAAGAGTGCGGCAGTGTGCGGCTGTAAGAGCACGGCTGTAAGAGTGCGGCTGTAAGAGTGCGGGGTTGTACGGATGTATGAGAGCGGGGTTGTACGGATGTATGAGAGCGGGGTTGTACGGATGTATGAGAGCGGCAGTGTATGGATGTATGAGAGCAACAGTGTACAGTTGTGTGAGAGCGGCAGTGTGCGGATGTATGAGAGTGGCGGTGTACGGATGTATGAGAGCGGCAGTGTATGGATGGCAGCGTCATAGGGAGGGATGTCGGAATGCTGTTATAGGGTTCCTAATACAAAATGCCACGTTGGGCTTGATGGGCAGGTAGTGCGGCAAGCACACCCAAATTGGCATCTGACGTCGCCTGCAGTCCACACTGTTGTGAGGAGTCAGAGTTAATTTTGACTGTGTAGTGTACTCACAGAGGACCTACCGCCCGTCCCCTCCTCGCATCTGAGCAGCAGGTCAGGCTCTTATTTTCTTTTTAATCAGGAGAGGCCGAGTGAACTGTGAGCAGGGGGGCAGAGCTACATGGGACCCAGAGGGGCTGCTGTGCTGTCAGAGAGGGAGAGGAAGAGAGAGATGAAGCTACTGCAGATCCCCAGCTGATTGTGAGGTGCCGGGTTGAAGGGTGATGTGATCACCCTTCTCCCTCGCTGCCGCTGGGGACCGCATCTAGGCTTCCTCCATCGAGGGCATGCGGCGCAGCAGTGGGCAGCGTGTAATGAGTTTGTCTGACTCATTATACTGCTGCCTGTTGTGGACACCTCCGTCCGTACGGACTGGTGTACATGCCCAGCACAGAGGTGACAGTGTTGGTGGAAGTGCTGCCCAGTTCTGACCCTGCAGGCCTCCCTGATCTGACTGCGGCCGCTGCTACTGCTGCGGCCCGAAATCCCTGCCGGTCCCCTCCATAGACTTCTGCCTGTCCAGCGCTGAGGTACTAGGGGTATCCCAGCTGCGGGAAGGGTATGTCTCTGGCTTTCTCTCCGGCAGGGGAAGGTGACAGCGGCGGAGGAAGTGTTGCCCACCTCAGACACTGCAGGCCTCCCCGATCCAGCTGCGGCCACAGCTGATGCTGCCAGAACCCCCTGCTGGTCTCCTTTGTTGACTGCCGCATGGCCAGTGCTGAAGTACTGGGGGTAGGCCAGCTACGGGAAGAGTGTCTCTGCCTCGGGCTCTCTCTCTCTGTCAGGGGAAGGAAGGGCTGATTCTCTGGCACAACAGGGAGGGCTAGGCTGCAGGAACACAGCACTGGAAGAAACAGGAGGCCAAACTCATGACCAAAAAGTGAGCAGTGCAGTGATCAGCCCCCTAGTCTTTCCCTCTCTCTGGGTGCAGAGCTGTATTCTACAGAGAGAGCTGGGATGGGAAGAAGGGGAACGGCACCTGACACACACATACACGCGCGGCACCTGACACACACATACACGCGCAACACCTGACACACACACATACACGTGCGGCACCTGACACACACACACGTAGCATCAGACACAATAAAATAAACATGCAGCACCTGACCCACACATACACGCGCAACACCTGACACACACACATACACGTGCGGCACCTGACACACACACACGTAGCATCAGACACAATAAAATAAACATGCAGCACCTGACCCACACATACACGCGCAACACCTGACACACACACATATACACGTGCGGCACCTGACACACACACGTACCATCAGACACAATAAAATAAACATGCAGCACCTGACACATGCATATACACGCAGCACCTGACACATGCATATACACGCAGCACCTGACACATGCATATACACGCAGCACCTGACACATGCATATACACGCAGCACCTGACACATGCATATACACGCACACCATCAGATACACACGCAGTGCCTTACTCACACACACATAGACACGTGCAGCACCTGACGCACACACATGTACACGCGCAGCACCTGACGCACACACATGTACACGCGCAGCACCTGACGCACACTCATGTACACGCGCAGCACCTAATGCACACTCATGTACACGCGCATCACCTGACACAGACATACGTATTCATGCACAGCACCAGACATACACTTGTACACACGCGGAGCACCTGATACTCACACACATATACACCCGCAACACCTGACACACACACACACACGTGCGGCAGCTGACGCATACACACGCACCATCAGACACACTCATATATACACGCAGCACCTGACACACACATACACACAGGAGCTGACACACACATACACAGGCAGCACCTGACACACACACACATATACACGCGCAGCACCTGACACCACGCACTCACACGTACAAGCAATGCATTTCACGCCTACCTCCAGCCTCAGTTACAGGCTGCTGCCGCCTACCCCCCTCCCTGCATCAGCTGCAAAGGCAGCAAAATATTTTGACCAAAGTCTAAAGGCCCGTACACATTAAACGATGTCGCTTTGTGAGCTACATCGTCTAATGTTTCCCCTCCCGGGCCGGCCGGCGGCCGACTGTACACACTGAGCGATATGACCGCTCATATCGCTCAGTGACGTCACGCCCCCGCCAGCCCTGCATAAAGGTCGTGGACGACAGTCCACATCCTTCCTGCATGCCCTACCGACAGCGAAGATTGTTGCCGACCCGCGGGGCCGCGCATCGTTTGTCGCTGGCTGCATACACACTTAACGATTTAATGAGCGACGTCGCTCATTTTATCGTTAAGTGTGTACGGACCTTAAACAATTTGGTTTGGTTAATAAAATAATTTTGCACAGAACAGTGATGTTATACGAACATTTTCATTAAACATTTAAAAAATCAAATGTTTATTCTTTAAGTGAAATTTTACATTTCTGAATAAAAAAAATAAATTAAAAAAAAGCGATGAAATTCCATAGACAAAAAACCTTACGGTTTCACATGTCCCATTAAGGCTTCTTAGACATGATCGAAATTTCAGAAGCCTGTTGTAACTCTTCCACTCAAACTCCAAAAAGCAATGAAATTCCGATCATTAAGGCTGACGCCTTAATGGACGTGTTCCTTGCGCAATACAGATATGGTATGCCATCACAGCCTGTGGGTAAGTGCAGATTCAGCACTCTCACAGAGTGAGATTGCCGTCACTCACACAATGGTGGAGCTGCTAATTCACAGATTTGTGTGCTCATTGGAATACACACATGCAGTCTATGCAACTGAAGGTCTGAGCGGAAGACAAAGCTGCTCAGATGAGGTAAGAGTGTTGTTGATTGGAGGGAGGAGAGCGGTGTGGATGGGGGAACAGAAGTGTGTGGATAGAGGGAACACTAAGCAGCACTAATGGGGGGACAGAGAAACACAGGGGGTAATTCAGACCGCAGCAGCAGCAGCAGCGATTGCAGTCTGAATTAGTTTGTGAGGTGCGTGCGTACCCCAGGAGCCCAGTGAGATGCTATCACCCTGCCTGATTGATAGGCAGAGGTGGTTGCGGGGAAGGAGGGGGGCGTGCAAACAGCGTTAGAATGCCATTGGCAGGGCATGGTCTGCACAACGGAGGCGTTTCCGGACCACTGGGGGGTGGGCTGTGGCGGTTATCCCCCTGCCAAGAGCGCAGGATCCACTAAATTTACCTTCAGGATGTCAGCTACATGAATAGGGTAAGAGTGGTGTGGATAGGGGGTAGATTAAGCAGCAAGTATGGGAAGGGAGACAGAGCGGTGCAGATGGGGGAAATGGTGCAGATGGGTTGAAAACACTGGCATGGATGGGTAGAAAACTGGTGCAGATGGGAGAGAAGACAGTGTGCCATGTACTGGAGGAGGCAGAGTGACGTTGAAGAAGGAAACACTGAGCAGCACAGAGAGAAGGAAACGGTGGTACAGACAATGCACAGGTGGGGAAAGACAGATGGTACAGATAAGTTAGTACAGACTAGCACAGATGGGAGAACACAGCAGTAGGGATTGGGGAAGACCGGGCAGCATGGGGGTGTATAGGGGAAGTAAGTGTAGATGCATAGACCGTAGATGGGGTATTATAGTTTAGCAATTAACCAAGATGTTTGAGGGAGCTAAATGTGTATACTAAGTGAGATGGATGTATGGAGTTAGAAGGATGTTGTAACAAGGTGGCTTTGTTGTGTTGACTGAATGGGATGGTTGTGGGCACTGTGTGGGATGGGAGCACCACAAAACTGCTCAGACCTTCAGTTGCATAGACTGCATGTGTGTATTCCAATGAGCACACAAATCTGTGAATTAGCAGCTCCACCATTGTGTGAGTGACAGCAATCTCACTCTGTGAGAGTGCTGAATCTGCACTTACCCACAGGCTGTGATGGCATACCATATCTGTATTGCGCAAGGAACACGTCCATTAAGGCGTCAGCCTTAATGATCGGAATTTCATTGCTTTTTGGAGTTTGAGTGGAAGAGTTACAACAGGTTTCTGAAATTTCGATCATGTCTAAGAAGCCTTAATGGGACATGTGAAACCGTAAGGTTTTTTGTCTATGGAATATATATATATATATATCACAAACATATATGATTCATACATATATCACACACACATACATGATACATACATGAGAAAGACCTGGGATGGTGATGAGGCCAGGGCCCCCTGCTGATGTTGCGTTGAGGAAGGCAGTGTTCCAGGGCGGATGCCAGTCGGGGAGAGCGCCGCGCAGCCCGGGAAAAATACTGCTGAGGAGCTACATCTGGAAGAGCCCCTGGGAGGGAGAGTGCCACATGCCCCATCCTGCGCGGCAGACTCTGCAGGCCTGCACATGGGAAGGGAGGTCTCTGGCCACACATACTCACCCTTCTGCTGAAGCCCCGCTGCTGTCCCCATCAGCGATCTCCAGCGGGGAGCGGGGCCAGGATGAACCTCAACCTGTGAGAACTATCTTCATGATCAAGAGATCTCATATGCAAGATAAGTATGTGTTGGGATAGGGCTGGGGAGGGCGGCTGCTCGGGCACACCCCCGTCAAGTTAAGGAGATTTAACTGAGGAAGCACAAGGGAACTCTCGTCTGGGGACAACAACTGCAGGGAGACCACATCTTTTCAGATGAACATGGGAGGGCAGAAGGCTGCCTAATACTGAGGCACCCTCAGACATTAAACCATATGCAACAACTATTGCAAGCATTCCTGGGGGAAGGTCTGCAGCAGACGGATTTGCATACTTGGATGACCAAGCAGTGGGCCAAAGTTGGCTGGAACCCTCATCTGTATATGAAAAGAGAAAAGGGGCATGCAGGGCATGGCGGCCTTTTGCGGCGCTTGTATAACCCCAAGTTTGCATTAAACACCCCCACCCTCCTTCGGTGTGGGGCTCATGTTGGCCATGCCCAAGCCCCTGAAGCATTCAAGCTGATTTCTTGCAGCAGCTGGGCACTGTAACAGCTTCAGAGCTGCTCTACAAGACAAGTAAAAGGGTGTGGGCCCTGCAGCACCACCTGTAGTTTGCATACACACATATATAGGACAGCATCTCTTATATGCCCCAGGGTCAATAAAATAGTATCCTTGTCTAGGCTATCCATCCCCTCAGATAAGGTATTTGTCCATGCCGCTACAGCACTACACACCCAGGCCGACGCAATTGCCGGTCTGAGTAAGGTACCTGAATGTGTATAAATGGACTTCAGGGTAATCTCCTGTTTGCGGTCAGCACACTCTTTGAGGGTAGCCGTATCCTGGGACGGGAGGGCTACCTTCTTGGATAAGCGTGTTAATGCTTTGTCCACCCTAGGGGAGGATTCCCATCGTAACCTATCCGTTGATGGGAAAGGATACGCCATAAGAATCCTTTTGGAAATCTGCAGTCTTTTATCTGGAGATTCCCAAGCTTTTTCACATAACTCGTTCAGCTCGTGTGAGGGGGGAAAGGTTACCTCAGGCTTCTTTCCCTTGTACATATGTACCCTCTTGTCAGCGACAGGGGGTTCCTCTGTGATGTGCAAAACATCTTTTATTGCCATAATCATAAATCGAATGGATTTTGCCAATTTTGGCTGTAACTTTGCATCATCGTAATCGACACTGGAGTCAGAATCCGTGTCGGTATCTGTGTCAACAATCTGGGATAGTGGGCGCTTATGAGACCCTGACAGTCCCTGCAACATAGGATCAGGCATGGGTTTAAATCCTGACTGTCCCAAAGCTTCTGCCTTGTCTAATCTTTTGTGCAATAAGTTTACACTAGCATTTAAAACATTCCACATATCCATCCAATCAGCTGTCGGCGGAGACACCACATTCATTTGCTCCCGCTCCTCTCTAATATAGCCTTTTTCCTCAGACATGTCGACACACGTGTACCGACACACTACACACACAGGGAATGCTTTTTCTGAAGACAGTTTCCCCACAAGGCCCTTTGGAGAGACAGAGAGAGAGTATGCCAGCACACCCCCCAGCGCTATATAACCCAGGAATAAAACAGTAACTTAATGTTTGCCCAGTAGTGCTGCTGTATGTAATTTGCGAATTTTGTGCCCCCCCCCCCCTCTTTTCAACCCTCTTGTCTAACGTGGTATAAGCAGGGTAGAGTCCAGGGAGCTTCCTCTCAGCGGTGCTGTGGAGAAAAAATGGCGCTGGTGAGTGCTGAGGGAGAAGCCCCGCCCCCTCGGAGGCGGGCTTCTGTCCCGCTTAAACTGTAAAATTGGTGGGGGCTTATACATATATAAAGTGCCCAGCTGTATATATGTTATATTTTTGCGAAAGAGGTTTATATTGCTGCCCAGGGCGCCCCCCCTGCGCCCTGCACCCTTACAGTGACCGGAGTATGTGAGGTGTATGGGAGCAAAGGCGCACAGCTGCAGTGCTGTGCGTTACCTCAGTGAAGATCATGAAGTCTTCTGCCGCCTCTGAAGTCTTATTTTCTTCTCATACTCACCCGGCTTCTATCTTCCGGCTCTGCGAGGGGGACGGCGGCGCGGCTCTGGGACGGACGGCGAGGGTGAGATCCTGCGTACCAATCCCACTGGAGCTAATGGTGTCCAGTAGCCTAAGAAGCAGGACCTTGCAACTCAGATAGTAGGGCTGCTTCTCTCCCCTCAGTCCCTCGATGAGGGAGTCTGTTGCCAGCAGTGCTCCCTGAAAATTAAAAACCTAACAAAATACTTTGTCAGAAAGCTCAGGAGAGCTCCTGAAAAGCACCCAGTCTCCACTGGGTACAGTATCAAACTGAGGTCTGGAGGAGGGGCATAGAGGGAGGAGCCAGTGCACACCCAGAACTAAAGTCTTTCTTAAAGTGCCCATGTCTCCTGCGGAGCCCGTCTATCCCCATGGTCCTTACGGAGTCCCCAGCATCCTCTAGGACGTTAGAGAAAATAGGATTTTAATACCTACCGGTAAATCCTTTTCTCTTAGTCCGTAGAGGATGCTGGGCACCCGTCCCAGTGCGTACTGTGTCTGCAGTTATTAAATGGCCCTTAACTCCAGAACATTTATGTGGAGATGAAAACATCCAAGGAAGACTTGACCATCTTCCTTGGATGTTTTCCCCCTGTGTGACTGCTCTCCAGCCTCGGAGGGTTGCATCCGTGGTCCCTAGGATCCCGTCCTGGATCCTGAACCATCGCCCCTCTAGGTGGTGAGAACTGTGCAGCCACCAATGGAGTGAGATTCTGGTCTTGGAAGACAGGATTATCCTCCGGTGCATGTGTAGGTGGGATCCGGACCACTTGTCCAACAGGTCCCACTGGAACACTCTGGCATGGAACCTGCCAAACTGAATGGCCTCGTAGGCCGCAACCATCTTCCCCAGCAACTGAATGCATTGATGGATTAACACTCTTGCTGGTTTCAGAATTTGTTTGACCAAACTCTGGATCTCCAGAGCCTTTCCACTAGAAGAAAACCTCTTCTGTGTCCAGTATCACTCCCAAAAACAACAACCGCGTCATTGGGACCAACTGCGATTTTGGCAAGTTTAGGAGCCAACCATGTTGTTGAAGAACTGTCAGGGAGAGTAGATGTTTTGCACCAACTGGTCCCTGGATCTCGCCTTTATCAGGAGATCATCCAAGTACGGGATAATTGTGACTCCTTGCTTGCGAAGGAGGACCATCATTTCCGCCATCACCCTGGTGAAAATCCTCGGAGCCGTGGACAGACCAAACGGCAACGTCTGAAATTGGTAATGACAATCCTGAATTGCAAACCTCAGGTAGCTTGATGCAGTGGCTAAATGGGAACATATAAGTAGGCATCCTTTATGTCTACCAAAACCATGAAATCTCCTTTATCCCCCGGACTGGAGATCACTACCCTGAGAGATTCCATCTTGAAATTGAATTTCTTTAGGTAGAAATTAAGGGATTTCAGATTTAAGATTGGTCTGACTGAGCCGTCCGGCTTCTGGACCACGAAGAGGCTTGAATAAAAACCTTCTCCCTGCTGACTAAGGCTGATTTGAACAATCGGTGAGGGGGAACGTCTTGAAACCCCAGTTTGTACCCTTGGGACACTATTTGTAAAACCCACGAGTCCAGGTCCGAATGAATCTAGAACTGACTGAAGAGTTTTAGACGTGCCCCCCACTGGTGCGGGCTCCTGCAAGAGAGCCCCAGCGTCATGCAGTGGATTTGGCAGAAGCAGAGGACGATCTCTGCTCCTGCGATCTTGAAGAGGCTACAGACCTCTTCTCTCTTTTCCTTCCTCTACCTGCAAAGAAAGGGGAATCTTAACTTCTTGCATATCTATTGGGCCGAAATGACTGCGTCAGATAATGATGCGTCTTCATCCGTTGAGAGGGAACATAGGGCAAGAAGGATGACTTACCTGCGGGAGCTGCTGAGATCAAATTAACTAGGCCGTCGCCAAACAAGGCTTCACCTTCATAGGGAAGAGACTCCCTTTCTTCTTGGAGTCAGCATCAGCATTCCCTTGGTGAATCCACAATGCCCTCCTATCCGAGACTGCCATGAAATTGGCCCGTGAGCACTTGTGCCCGGTGTAGGATTTTTAAATATGTGTAGTTTACTGTATGCACGGGTTTAAAACCTTTTAGGAACTGAGATCTAAGGTGTATTACATGTAGTTTAAAAAAAACAAAAAAGGTTTATTTTATGGCAGTAGTTTCCAAACTGGGGTTCTTGCACTGGTAGCATAGTTTGGTGGTCCAGGACCAATTAAAATTATTTATACTTTATTAAATTGGCAAAACCATTCCCTCACAACATAACTGAACCTGAGGATGGCATGCTATAAACACAATTTACTTAATTTTATATTTTTTTCTGAATTTCTCAATAAAAAAAACTTTGGCCTAGGGGTGCCGTGAAACAAATTTTGATACTCTAGGGCAGGGGTGTCAATCCCATGGGCCGCATGCCGCCCCAAATGCATCCTTTTGTGGCCCACAGGCCGGGGTCCGACAGGGGTCCTTTTGTGGCCCGATCACCTTGCTTAGAGCGAGGGCAGGAGAGTGCAGCCAGAGTCTTTGCTTTCTATGTGCGGCACCATCTTCCCAAAGAGATCACCGGGAAGATAGTGCCCCTTCCACTGGCTACAGCACAGGTATACTGGGGTGGGGTAGCAAACTGGGGGCCCCAATGGGCCCCTCCAGCAGTCCCTCTACCAAAACACGTCTTTTGGTGGTTTTGCGGTGTTGTTATAACTACATGGTGACGATACTGTAGCACAGAGATTTTCAACCATTTACAACTCACGTCACACAGAACAAGATTTAAATATTGACAAGGCACACTGAAATATAATGGTGATGCATGGTGCAGTATCGTGTCCTAGGATGTCATGTCGCAGCTTCTCCATAGGTAACGCCTGAACAGGCCCGGTGACAGGGGGGACAAAGGGGACACTTGTTCAGGGCTCCAAGTATTAAGAACAGAAATAATGGGGCCACAGTGCCAATATTGCTTTTTAAAGTGTATCCACCAACTGCTCAATTTAAGCAGGAAAACAATTAACAGGCCAACTAAACCCTCCCCCCTCCTTTTACCCCATCACTTTGTCCAGTCCCTGTGGTCCATACTGTATTGCCATTATTATGCATGTTGCTGTGCTGGCCCTTTTCTGAATGTCCCTGCCACCGCCACCGAAGAGCTGGATAGCCCAGTATGAAAACCACCTGCCGGCCTCACTGACGGTCCGAGTCAAAGGCTCCATTTTTTTTAAAGATCCCTCTGCCAAGTTAAGGGGGGGTTGAGGGGGCCCCAGAGATATCAGTGCACTGGGCCCCGAGATTTCTGTTGCTGGCCCTGACCCTCAGGGGCGTATCTACCCCTTGGCCAGGATGGCACTTGCCAGGGGCACCATCCCTTGAATGCTTCAGGGGCTTGGGCATGGCCAACATGAGCCCCACACCGAAGGAGGGTGGGGGTGTTTAATGCAAACTTGGGGTTATACAAGCGCCGCAAAAGGCCGCCATGCCCTGCATGCCCCTTTTCTCTTTTCATATACAGATGAGGGTTCCAGCCAACTTTGGCCCACTGCTTGGTCATCCAAGTATGCAAATCCGTCTGCTGCAGACCTTCCCCCAGGAATGCTTGCAATAGTTGTTGCATATGGTTTAATGTCTGAGGGTGCCTCAGTATTAGGCAGCCTTCTGCCCTCCCATGTTCATCTGAAAAGATGTGGTCTCCCTGCAGTTGTTGTCCCCAGACGAGAGTTCCCTTGTGCTTCCTCAGTTAAATCTCCTTAACTTGACGGGGGTGTGCCCGAGCAGCCGCCCTCCCCAGCCCTATCCCAACACATACTTATCTTGCATATGAGATCTCTTGATCATGAAGATAGTTCTCACAGGTTGAGGTTCATCCTGGCCCCGCTCCCCGCTGGAGATCGCTGATGGGGACAGCAGCGGGGCTTCAGCAGAAGGGTGAGTATGTGTGGCCAGAGACCTCCCTTCCCATGTGCAGGCCTGCAGAGTCTGCCGCGCAGGATGGGGCATGTGGCACTCTCCCTCCCAGGGGCTCTTCCAGATGTAGCTCCTCAGCAGTATTTTTCCCGGGCTGCGCGGCGCTCTCCCCGACTGGCATCCGCCCTGGAACACTGCCTTCCTCAACGCAACATCAGCAGGGGGCCCTGGCCTCATCACCATCCCAGGTCTTTCTCATGTATGTATCATGTATGTGTGTGTGATATATGTATGAATCATATATGTTTGTGATATATATATATATATATTCCATAGACAAAAAACCTTACGGTTTCACATGTCCCATTAAGGCTTCTTAGACATGATCGAAATTTCAGAAACCTGTTGTAACTCTTCCACTCAAACTCCAAAAAGCAATGAAATTCCGATCATTAAGGCTGACGCCTTAATGGACGTGTTCCTTGCGCAATACAGATATGGTATGCCATCACAGCCTGTGGGTAAGTGCAGATTCAGCACTCTCACAGAGTGAGATTGCTGTCACTCACACAATGGTGGAGCTGCTAATTCACAGATTTGTGTGCTCATTGGAATACACACATGCAGTCTATGCAACTGAAGGTCTGAGCAGTTTTGTGGTGCTCCCATCCCACACAGTGCCCACAACCATCCCATTCAGTCAACACAACAAAGCCACCTTGTTACAACATCCTTCTAACTCCATACATCCATCTCACTTAGTATACACATTTAGCTCCCTCAAACATCTTGGTTAATTGCTAAACTATAATACCCCATCTACGGTCTATGCATCTACACTTACTTCCCCTATACACCCCCATGCTGCCCGGTCTTCCCCAATCCCTACTGCTGTGTTCTCCCATCTGTGCTAGTCTGTACTAACTTATCTGTACCATCTGTCTTTCCCCACCTGTGCATTGTCTGTACCACCGTTTCCTTCTCTCTGTGCTGCTCAGTGTTTCCTTCTTCAACGTCACTCTGCCTCCTCCAGTACATGGCACACTGTCTTCTCTCCCATCTGCACCAGTTTTCTACCCATCCATGCCAGTGTTTTCAACCCATCTGCACCATTTCCCCCATCTGCACCGCTCTGTCTCCCTTCCCATACTTGCTGCTTAATCTACCCCCTATCCACACCACTCTTACCCTATTCATGTAGCTGACATCCTGAAGGTAAATTTAGTGGATCCTGCGCTCTTGGCAGGGGGATAACCGCCACAGCCCACCCCCCAGTGGTCCGGAAACGCCTCCGTTGTGCAGACCATGCCCTGCCAATGGCATTCTAACGCTGTTTGCACGCCCCCCTCCTTCCCCGCAACCACCTCTGCCTATCAATCAGGCAGGGTGATAGCATCTCACTGGGCTCCTGGGGTACGCACGCACCTCACAAACTAATTCAGACTGCAATCGCTGCTGCTGCTGCTGCGGTCTGAATTACCCCCTGTGTTTCTCTGTCCCCCCATTAGTGCTGCTTAGTGTTCCCTCTATCCACACACTTCTGTTCCCCCATCCACACCGCTCTCCTCCCTCCAATCAACAACACTCTTACCTCATCTGAGCAGCTTTGTCTTCCGCTCAGACCTTCAGTTGCATAGACTGCATGTGTGTATTCCAATGAGCACACAAATCTGTGAATTAGCAGCTCCACCATTGTGTGAGTGACGGCAATCTCACTCTGTGAGAGTGCTGAATCTGCACTTACCCACAGGCTGTGATGGCATACCATATCTGTATTGCGCAAGGAACACGTCCATTAAGGCGTCAGCCTTAATGATCGGAATTTCATTGCTTTTTGGAGTTTGAGTGGAAGAGTTACAACAGGCTTCTGAAATTTCGATCATGTCTAAGAAGCCTTAATGGGACATGTGAAACCGTAAGGTTTTTTGTCTATGGAATTTCATCGCTTTTTTTTAATTTATTTTTTTTATTCAGAAATGTAAAATTTCACTTAAAGAATAAACATTTGATTTTTTAAATGTTTAATGAAAATGTTCGTATAACATCACTGTTCTGTGCAAAATTATTTTATTAACCAAACCAAATTGTTTAAGGTCCGTACACACTTAACGATAAAATGAGCGACGTCGCTCATTAAATCGTTAAGTGTGTATGCAGCCAGCGACAAACGATGCGCGGCCCCGCGGGTCGGCAACAATCTTCGCTGTCGGTAGGGCATGCAGGAAGGATGTGGACTGTCGTCCACGACCTTTATGCAGGGCTGGCGGGGGCGTGACGTCACTGAGCGATATGAGCGGTCATATCGCTCAGTGTGTACAGTCGGCCGCCGGCCGGCCCGGGAGGGGAAACATTAGACGATGTAGCTCACAAAGCGACATCGTTTAATGTGTACGGGCCTTTAGACTTTGGTCAAAATATTTTGCTGCCTTTGCAGCTGATGCAGGGAGGGGGGTAGGCGGCAGCAGCCTGTAACTGAGGCTGGAGGTAGGCGTGAAATGCATTGCTTGTACGTGTGAGTGCGTGGTGTCAGGTGCTGCGCGTGTATATGTGTGTGTGTGTCAGGTGCTGCCTGTGTATGTGTGTGTCAGCTCCTGTGTGTATGTGTGTGTCAGGTGCTGCGTGTATATATGAGTGTGTCTGATGGTGCGTGTGTATGCGTCAGCTGCCGCACGTGTGTGTGTGTGTGTCAGGTGTTGCGGGTGTATATGTGTGTGAGTATCAGGTGCTCCGCGTGTGTACAAGTGTATGTCTGGTGCTGTGCATGAATACGTATGTCTGTGTCAGGTGATGCGCGTGTACATGAGTGTGCATTAGGTGCTGCGCGTGTACATGAGTGTGCGTCAGGTGCTGCGCGTGTACATGTGTGTGCGTCAGGTGCTGCGCGTGTACATGTGTGTGCGTCAGGTGCTGCACGTGTCTATGTGTGTGTGAGTAAGGCACTGCGTGTGTATCTGATGGTGTGCGTGTATATGCATGTGTCAGGTGCTGCGTGTATATGCATGTGTCAGGTGCTGCGTGTATATGCATGTGTCAGGTGCTGCGTGTATATGCATGTGTCAGGTGCTGCGTGTATATGCATGTGTCAGGTGCTGCATGTTTATTTTATTGTGTCTGATGGTACGTGTGTGTGTCAGGTGCCGCACGTGTATATGTGTGTGTGTCAGGTGTTGCGCGTGTATGTGTGGGTCAGGTGCTGCATGTTTATTTTATTGTGTCTGATGCTACGTGTGTGTGTGTCAGGTGCCGCACGTGTATGTGTGTGTGTCAGGTGTTGCGCGTGTATGTGTGGGTCAGGTGCTGCATGTTTATTTTATTGTGTCTGATGCTACGTGTGTGTGTGTCAGGTGCCGCACGTGTATGTGTGTGTGTCAGGTGTTGCGCGTGTATGTGTGGGTCAGGTGCTGCATGTTTATTTTATTGTGTCTGATGCTACGTGTGTGTGTGTCAGGTGCCGCACGTGTATGTGTGTGTGTCAGGTGTTGCGCGTGTATGTGTGTGTCAGGTGCCGCGCGTGTATGTGTGTGTCAGGTGCCGTTCCCCTTCTTCCCATCCCAGCTCTCTCTGTAGAATACAGCTCTGCACCCAGAGAGAGGGAAAGACTAGGGGGCTGATCACTGCACTGCTCACTTTTTGGTCATGAGTTTGGCCTCCTGTTTCTTCCAGTGCTGTGTTCCTGCAGCCTAGCCCTCCCTGTTGTGCCAGAGAATCAGCCCTTCCTTCCCCTGACAGAGAGAGAGAGCCCGAGGCAGAGACACTCTTCCCGTAGCTGGCCTACCCCCAGTACTTCAGCACTGGCCATGCGGCAGTCAACAAAGGAGACCAGCAGGGGGTTCTGGCAGCATCAGCTGTGGCCGCAGCTGGATCGGGGAGGCCTGCAGTGTCTGAGGTGGGCAACACTTCCTCCGCCGCTGTCACCTTCCCCTGCCGGAGAGAAAGCCAGAGACATACCCTTCCCGCAGCTGGGATACCCCTAGTACCTCAGCGCTGGACAGGCAGAAGTCTATGGAGGGGACCGGCAGGGATTTCGGGCCGCAGCAGTAGCAGCGGCCGCAGTCAGATCAGGGAGGCCTGCAGGGTCAGAACTGGGCAGCACTTCCACCAACACTGTCACCTCTGTGCTGGGCATGTACACCAGTCCGTACGGACGGAGGTGTCCACAACAGGCAGCAGTATAATGAGTCAGACAAACTCATTACACGCTGCCCACTGCTGCGCCGCATGCCCTCGATGGAGGAAGCCTAGATGCGGTCCCCAGCGGCAGCGAGGGAGAAGGGTGATCACATCACCCTTCAACCCGGCACCTCACAATCAGCTGGGGATCTGCAGTAGCTTCATCTCTCTCTTCCTCTCCCTCTCTGACAGCACAGCAGCCCCTCTGGGTCCCATGTAGCTCTGCCCCCCTGCTCACAGTTCACTCGGCCTCTCCTGATTAAAAAGAAAATAAGAGCCTGACCTGCTGCTCAGATGCGAGGAGGGGACGGGCGGTAGGTCCTCTGTGAGTACACTACACAGTCAAAATTAACTCTGACTCCTCACAACAGTGTGGACTGCAGGCGACGTCAGATGCCAATTTGGGTGTGCTTGCCGCACTACCTGCCCATCAAGCCCAACGTGGCATTTTGTATTAGGAACCCTATAACAGCATTCCGACATCCCTCCCTATGACGCTGCCATCCATACACTGCCGCTCTCATACATCCGTACACCGCCACTCTCATACATCCGCACACTGCCGCTCTCACACAACTGTACACTGTTGCTCTCATACATCCATACACTGCCGCTCTCATACATCCGTACAACCCCGCTCTCATACATCCGTACAACCCCGCTCTCATACATCCGTACAACCCCGCACTCTTACAGCCGCACTCTTACAGCCGTGCTCTTACAGCCGCACACTGCCGCACTCTTACAGCCGCACACCATCGCACTCATACAGCCGCACACCAACGCAGTTATACAGCCGTACATTGCCGCTCTCATACATCCGCACACTGCCGCTCACATCTATACATACATAGCCTCCATACATCTACACATCCAATCCCCGTGCAAGGGAACACTGAAATCACTATCACTTTTCCCCGGGGTGTGACCACAGCCAGCCACTACTCCGGCCACCTTCTTGTGACACCAAAATGCATCTTACCTATCATCAGGGTGGTGCTGCTGCTGGGGGCAGGTTGCTGCCTCAGTCTCCTAGTTGGTGCTGCGATTGGAGGGGGTACTGCTTCCCTGTGCTGCCACTGTCTCCCGGATCATCGTGCCGCTGGCTGAATTGCAGCTTGACGCTACTGCTGCCGGGAGTAACAGCTTCCTGACTGTTGTTGCTGGTGGCTGCCTACTGCTCATTGCCGCCGGAACACTGACCGGCTCGGCAGTGATGCTGGCGGAGGAGTAGTGGCGGTGGGGTGGTGCCTGCTCCCTTTCCACGAGCATGCCGCAGTGTAAAAAATAAATAATAGAGAGCATACCAGGGTGAGAGTCTGTATGGATCACAGTGATTACACGGGGCACAGCATAAGGACACCTTGCTGTGAGGTTCTCTGCCCACATAGATTGCTGCACCCTCTCTGATGTCAGCCGCTGCCCTCTCGTTCTCTGGGCGGCCAGTTCCAGTGTGAGGTAGGAGAGGAAGAGAACACACAGGTGTTAGGCGCCGTGGTCCGCGATGTCCTCGCGGCCCGGCGCCTAGCAACTAGGGACGCCGAGCGTGCTAGCCGCCGGCTCCCTAGCAACGCTAGGACGCCGGGCGCGCTGAGCCGCCTGGACCCTAGCAACGGGGACGCCACGGACGGACTGCGCTCCCCTTGCAGGGTCAATCAAGTGAACTACACACACACACTTGTCTTCTGGTCGTGCAGCAAGGCAGCTGCACGGCATTGTGCTAATCAGGCTCTGAACTTCTGATTGAAGGACTCCCTGCTAAATACCTTCTCAGTGCTTCACACAGACGCCGGTAATAGCTTCCTGCATGCTGCTTAGGTTTGCTGACGTCTGTTCCAGTTCTGCTGTGTCCGGTCATTCCTGTCCTCAGAGTTCCTGAATCTTAGTGTTGTCATCTCTTCCCAAGGAGTCTTCCAGTCCTCATTTACCCGCAACAGTCGCTAGAGGATCTCGTGTGGTTTTCGTGAGTGGCGGCTCTGCCGCGTGCTGCGGCCTAGGCCGCTTTATTTTGTATTCTGTGTTGGTGCATTTGCGGAGGTTTACGCTCCCACACTCCTCTCCGGAACTCGCCGGTGCCGGGTAGAAGAGTGGACAAGTGGGTATTTTGGTTGTCCTTTTCCCTGGCGGTTTTCCGCACATACTCTAGTTTAAAGTTAGTTTTGAGCCCCTGGCTTTGTTGTTTAGTAGAGGGCCCCTTGTTATCACCCTGTCTCGGATTTCTCTTTGTCTCCCATTAAGACCTGAGGGGGCATCGGAGTTGGGCAGACGTAATCCGCCCTTCAAACGCGGCTGCCATGGGCCCAAGCAACCATAGTCTCGCAAGAGATTTCTGACAGCACGGGCGAGACAACGGAGATAGGGCGCCAGGGGCTATTCCCGTTCCCACTCCCTTTCCAAGCATTACGTTCCAGTACTCAGGTCCTTGCTATAAGATATCCCCAGACCAGAGTATTGGAGTCATAACAGGAGAGCAGCCCTGATATATAATAGGCAGCAGAGACGGAGACCAGCCAGCCAGTCTCCCAGTGCCCTGATCACTACACGCCGCCAGCACAGCATTACAGGAGGGTCCTATAGTGCTGCCCTGAGCTAACAGGTGTGTGTACCAGTGTGCTGCGCCCTGGTGTCTCTGAGAGGGGTGAGGTCACCGTGCCGCTTTAGTATATGGCTTTTCCTTAGTACTGTAAGTTACAGCCCTGCACTAGTAGTGGCAACTCTGCCCTATGTGAACCTGTGAGGTTATTTTCCTATTTACAGAATAACCGGGGAGAAGGCGGCCATATTGCGGCTCTCAAGAGAAGGCACTCTAGTACACCCCCTGCTGGCGGCCACTGCGCAGGCGCAACAAATTGAAATGCCCGATCTCTATAATGGGGCATATTTCTCTTAATTAAAAAAAACCTGTAACTTTCTGAAAAACCACAACCCCAAAAGGCACTTCACAGGGACATGCTCTATCTAATAAAACAAACCCCAAGTCATATATATATATATATATAAGATTTTACTCACCGGTAAATCTATTTCTCGTAGTCCGTAGTGGATGCTGGGACTCCGTAAGGACCATGGGGAATAGCGGCTCCGCAGGAGACTTGGCACAACTAAAGAGAGCTTTAGGACTACCTGGTGTGCACTGGCTCCTCCCCCTATGACCCTCCTCCAGACCTCAGTTAGGATACTGTGCCCGGAAGAGCTGACACTAAGGAAGGATTTTGAATCCCGGGTAAGACTCATACCAGCCACACCAATCACACCGTACAACTCGTGATATTATACCCAGTTAACAGTATGACAACAACGGAGCCTCTGCACAGATGGCTCTCAACAATAACCCTTTTGTTAACAATAACTATGTACAAGTACTTGGGATGGGCGCCCAGCATCCACTACGGACTACGAGAAATAGATTTACCGGTGAGTAAAATCTTATTTTCTCTGACGTCCTAAGTGGATGCTGGGACTCCGTAAGGACCATGGGGATTATATCAAAGCTCCCAAACGGGAGGGAGAGTGCGGATGACTCTGCAGCACCGAATGAGCGAACTCTAGGTCCTCCTCAGCCAGGGTGTCAAACTTGTAAAATCTTGCAAATGTGTTTGACCCCGACCAAGTAGCAGCTCGGCAAAGTTGTAAAGCAGAGACCCCTCGGGCAGCCGCCCAAGAAGAGCCCACCTTCCTCGTGGAATGGGCTTTTACTGATCTAGAATGCGGCAGTCCCGCCGCAGAATGACAGTCCTGTACCACAAATCTGAGGTACTCCTGGTGAGGAGAGTAAATGGGGACATGCAGGGTAAGCATCCTTGATGTCCAGTGATACCATGTAATCCCCTTCCTCCAGGCTTGAGATAACCGCCCTGAGCGATTCCATCTTGAACTTGAACCGTTTTATATACGTGTTCAAAGATTTAAAATTTAAAATGGGTCTCACCGAACCGTCCGGTTTTGGTACCACAAACATCGTGGAATAGTAACCCCTTCCTTGTTGAAGGAGGGGTACCTTGACTATCACCTGCTGCAAATACAGCTTGTGAATTTGCCTCTATCACAGCCTCCCTGTCCAAGGGAGATGTTGGCAAGGCAGATTTTAGGAAACGGCGAGGGGGAGACGTCTCGAATTCCAGCTTGAATCCCTGAGACACTACTTGTAGAATCCAGGGATCCACCTGTGAGCAAGCCCACTGATTGCTGAAGCACTTGAGACGGGCCCCCACCGCGCACCTGGCTCCACCAGTGGAGCCCCAGCGTAATGCTGTGGACTTAGCGGAAGCGGGGGAGGACTTTTGTTCCTGGGAACTGGCTGTATGTATATATATATACAGGTTGAGTATCCCATATCCAAATATTCCAAAATACGGAATATTCCGAAATACGGACTTTTTTGAGTGAGAGTGAGATAGTGAAACCTTTGTTTTTTGATGGCTCAATATACACAAACTTTGTTTAATACACAAAGTTATTAAAAATATTGTATTAAATGACCTTCAGGCTGTGTGTATAAGGTGTATATGAAATATAAATGAATTGTGTGAATGTACACACACTTTGTTTAATACACAAAGTTATAAAAATATTGTATTAAATGACCTTCAGGCTGTGTGTATAAGGTGTATATGTAACATAAATGTATTCTGTGCTTAGATTTAGGTCCCATCACCATGATATCTCATTATGGTGTGCAATTATTCCAAAATACGGAAAAATCCCATATCCAAAATACCTCTGGTCCCAAGCATTTTGGATAAGGGAGACTCAACCTGTATATATATATATATATATATATATATATATATATATATATATGCACACACACTCATGTATATACATGTATACACAAATACACGTATGTACATGTTTATGTATGTATAATACACTGAGTACATTATATTTATGAATTAATTGCTTCCCGATTCTGCAGCAGCATCATCAGCACCATCAGTGTTACTCACAGTCACTTCACACTGACTGCTGCACAACACATCACTTAATTTCCGGGCCGCCCGCCACCTGGTGAAGAGACATGGGAGATGAAGGACCAGCAGTGCCACGTTGAGCGGAAGTATTGTGAATTAGTTACCCACACACTCCTTGTGACATCTGCTCCCCGTCTGCCCTCCCACCCGCCGCCTGCCATCCGGAACCCGCACTGACAAGTAAGTCTCAGCAGAATGTGTCTGCCGGCGGCTCCCAGTCCCCCCTAGAGGAACACTGCCAGTGGTGTGGCAGCCGCGGCACACTAGGACTGAGAGACCGCAGCGGGAGGAAAGCACGGGTGGGCGGGAGGAGAGCATAGGCGGACATCACCACGTCACATTGCAAGGTGACACCAGTCCCCCCCAGTGAGGCCGCCGACGAATGCACTCAGCATAGTATTAGCAGCAGGCAGAGGGGGGGCGGGCGCAGCGGTGGTGGGAGGTACGGAAATGAGCTACAGGCTAGGCTCCACCGATCACACACTCAGCGATCACTGTGCCACAGCAAGCGTGGCGTGCAGCGGTGCTGGACATTAGGGAGTGCCTGTGCGCACCAGGCACCCCCTGTACGCACGCCTATGCGCTACCACCCCCCATATGCCACACTACATCACTATGCTATAGCCCTCCCATATGCTGCACTTCATAGTTACACTATACCCCCCATACAACATACTACATCACCACACTACACTACTCACAATAAAATTAAAACATCCCAGTTCCTCATTCTTAATGAGCTCACGTGAGTTCTCTCCCCAACGGAGCTCCAGACCAAGTAACAATGAAGACACCAGCAGCGTGTAGGGGGCAGGCCTGGTCCACTTGTCAGGAGAGAGCAGTCACTGGAGGGTAAGAAGGGGGCGGGGCCTAGTCCTACAGACGGGAGAGAGCACAGACAGGAGAGAGCAAGGTACAGGGGTAGAAGGGGACGGCTGATGTGAAGAAGGGGGCGGGGCCTATTCTTGCATCCTTTCAAAATTCGACTTTTTAAAATTCGACATTTGACAAATTCGACTTTTCTGCAATGGTACAAATGCGGCAATTCAACAAAAGTATATTCAATTGAAGTTTGTAAATTCGACAACAGTGCTTTTAAACAGTAAATTCGTCATTTTCAATCCGCCACACTTTGCAGGCGGAATCTAATAAAAAAATAATATTTTTTTGGGGTAATAGCATATCTATTTATATTAGAAGGGATTAGGTACTTGGTTTGTCTTTTTTGGAGGCACAAGTATTATTTATATATTTTTTAAAAGATTATTATTATTATTATTTTTTTTTAAATGGAATGTGAAAAACCCGGAAAAGAAAAATTGCGTGGGGTCCCCCCTCCAAAGCATAACCAGCCTCGGGCTCTTCGAGCCGGTCCTGGTTCTAAAAATCCGGGGGAAAAACGGACAGGGGATCCCCCGTATTTTTAAAACCAGCTCCGGGCTCTGCGCCTGGTGCTGGTGCAAAAAATACGGGGGACAAAAAGAGTAGGATCCCCCATTATTTTTACACCAGCATCGGGCTCCACTAGCTGGACAGATAATGCCACAGCCGGGGGTCACTTTTATACAGTGCCCTGCGGCCGTGGCATTAAATATCCAACTAGTCACCCCTGGCCGGGGTACCCTGGGGGAGTGGGGACCCCTTCAATCAAGGGGTCCCCCCCCAGCCACCCAAGGGCCAGGGGTGAAGCCCGAGGCTGTCCCCCCCATCCAAGGGCTGCGGATGGGAGGCTGATAGCCTTGAGAAAATTGAAAGAATATTGTTTTTTCCAGTAGTACTACAAGTCCCAGCAAGCCTCCCCCGCAATCTGGTACTTTGAGAACCACAAGTACCAGCATGCGGGAGAAAAACGGGCCCGCTGGTACCTGTAGTTCTACTGGGGAAAAAATACCCAAATAAAAACAGGACACAGACACCGTGAAAGTATAACTTTATTTCACACCTGCCGACACACACATACTTACCTATGTTGACACGAAGCAGTCGGTCCTCTTCTCCAAGTAGAATCCATGGGTACCTGAAAATAAAAGATAATTATACTCACCTGATCCAGGTTCCAGATTAACTCCACGTACTTGGCAAAACAACAAACCGAACACCCGGACCAGACGGACTGAAAGGGGTCCCATGTTTACACATGGGACCCCTTTCCACGAATGCAGACATCCGAATCTCGCGGGAATCCGACAGCGGGATGATGACGTTCGGGCGCGCTCGGGTTAGCCGAGCAAGGCGGGAAGGTTCGAACCTGCCTCGGACCCATGTAAAATGGGTGAAGTTCGGGGGGTCCGGATTCCGACGAACCGAACCCACTCATCACTAGTATGTACGTGTGTGTCAGGTGCCGTGCGCGTACGTACGTGTGTGTCAGGTGTCGTGCGTGTACGTGTGTGTGTGTGTCAGGTGGCGCGTACCTACATGTGTGTATGTCAGGTGCTGTGCATGTGTGTACGTACACGCGTGTATGTGTCAGGTGCCGCGCGTGTACGTGTGTGTGTGTGTGTGTGTGTGCGCCAGGAGCCACGCGTGTACATGCGTGAGGGTGTCAGGAGCCGCGCGTATACGTACATACGTGTAGGTTTCAGGTGCCGCGCGTATACATACGTGTGTGTGTCAGGAGCCGAGCGCGTACGTACATGTGAGTGTGTCAGGAGCAACGCGCGTGTGTGTCAGGAGCCACACGTGTGCATACGTGTGTGTGTCAGGTGCCACACATGTACGTACGTACGTACGTACGTACGTACGTGTGTGTGTGTGTGTGTGTGTGTGTGTGTCAGGTGCCGCGCGTGTACGTGTGTGTCAAGTGCCGCGTGTGTACGTACGTATGTGTGTGCCTGGAGCCGCGCGTGTACATACATGTGTGTGTGTGTGTCTCAGGTGCTGTACGTGTATGTGTGTGTCTCAGGTGCTGCACGTGTATATGTGTGTATTTCAGGTGCTGCATTTGTATGCGTCAGCTGCCACGTGGGTGTCAGGTGTTGAGCGTGTATGTGTTTGTGTCAGCTGTCGCATCTGTATGTGTGTGACTGTCAGGTGCTGCGCGTGTATGTGTGTGTCAGGTGCTGTTCATGTATGTGGGAGTGGCAGGTGCTGCATGTGTATATATGTGTGAGTGGCAGGTGCTGCGTGTGTATACGAGTGTGTGTGAGGTGCTGCGAGTGTATGTGTGTGTTAGGTGCTCTGAGTGTATATGATTGTGTGTCAGGTGCTGTGCGTGTGTGCGTTAAATGCCACATGTATATATGTGTCAGGTGCTGCGTGTGTGTCAGGTGCTGCATGTTTGTATGTGTGTGTGTGTGTGTGTGTCAGGTGCTGCATGTCTGTATGTGTGTGTGTGTCAGGCGCTGCATGTCTGTGTGTGTGTGTGTGTGTCAGGTGCTGCATGTCTGTATATGTGTGTGGGTGTGTCAGGTGATGCATGTCTGTGTGTGTGGGTGTGTCAGGTGATGCATGTGTGTGTGTGGGTGTGTCAGGTGCTGCATGTCTGTGTGTGGGTGTGTGTGTCTGTCAGGTGCTGCATGTGTGTGTCAGGTGCTGCATGTCTGCGTGTGTGTGTGTCAGGCGCTGTATGTCTGCGTGTGTGTGTCAGGCGCTGCATATCTGTGTCAGGTGCTGTGTGTGTGTGTGTGTGTGTGTGTGCGTGTCTGTCAGGTGCTGCGTGTCTGCGTGTGTGTCAGGCGCTGCGTGTCTGCGTGTGTGTCAGGCGCTGCGTGTCTGCGTGTGTGTCAGGCGCTGCGTGTCTGCGTGTGTGTCAGGCGCTGCGTGTGTGTCAGGCGCTGCGTGTGTGTCAGGCGCTGCGTGTGTGTCAGGCGCTGCGTGTCTGTGTGTGTGTCAGGCGCTGCGTGTCTGCGTGTGTGTCAGGCGCTGCGTGTGTGTCAGGCTCTGCGTGTGTGTCAGGCGCTGCGTGTCTGCGTGTGTGTCAGGCGCTGCGTGTCTGTCAGGCGCTGCGTGTCTGCGTGTGTGTCAGGCGCTGCGTGTCTGCGTGTGTGTCAGGCGCTGCGTGTCTGCGTGTGTGTCAGGCGCTGCGTGTCTGCGTGTGTGTCAGGCGCTGCGTGTCTGCGTGTTTGTGTGTCAGGTGCTGCGTGTGTGTGTCAGGTGCTGCGTGTGTGTGTGTCAGATGCTGCGTGTCTGCGTGTGTGTCAGGTGCTGCGTGTGAGTATGTCAGGTGCTGCGTGTGTCAGGAGCATGTGAGTGTCAGGCGCTGCGTGTGTCAGGCGCTGCGTGTGTCAGGCGCTGCCTGTGCGTGTGCGTGTGTGTCAGGCGCTGCCTGTGCGTCAGGCGCTGCGTGTCTGTGTGTGTCAGGCGCTGCGTGTCTGTGTGTGTCAGGCGCTGCGTGTCTGTGTGTGTCAGGCGCTGCGTGTGTGCCAGGCGCTGCCTGTGCGTGTGTGCCAGGCGCTGCCTGTGCGTGTGTGCCAGGCGCTGCCTGTGCGTGTGTGCCAGGCGCTGCCTGTGCGTGTGTGCCAGGCGCCGCGTGTCTGTCAGGCGCCGCCTGTGCGTCAGGCGCCGCCTGTGCGTCAGGCGCCGCGTGTCTATGTGCGTCAGGCGCCGCGTGTGAGTGTGTGCGTGTGTGTCAGGTCCGTGTGAGTGTCAGGTGCTGCGTCTGTGTGTGCGTGTGTCAGGTGCTGCGTGTGTGTCAGGTGCTGCGTGTGAGTGTATGCGCGTGTGTCAGGTCCGTGTTAGTGTCAGGTGCTGTGTGTGTGTAAGGTGCTGTGTGTGTGCGTGTGTGTGTGTGTGCGTGTGTCAGGTGCTGTGTGTGTGCGTGTGTGTCAGGCGCTGCATATGCGTATGCGTGTCAGGCATTGCATGTCTGTGTGTGTCAGACGCTGCGTGTCTGGGGGGGGGTGGCCGGACACACAGCAGAGGGGGGGGGGGGTGGCTGGACACACAGCACAGAGGGGAGGGTGACCGGACACACGGCAGGGAGGGGAGGGGGTAGGGGGTAACCGAACACAGCAGGAAGAGGGGGGAGTTGCCGAACACACAGCAGGGGAGGGGAGGGGATGGTGGCCAGACAAACAGCAGGGGAGGGGAGGGAGGGAGGGTAGGCCGGACACACAGTAGGTGAGGGGGGGGGGTGGCTGGACACACAGCAGGGAGGGGGGGTAGGCAGGACACACAGCAGGGGAGGGGAGGGTGGCCGGACAAACAGCAGGGAGGGGGGGGGTAGGCCGGACACACAGCAGGGGAGGGGGGGTGGCTGGACACACAGCAGGTGAGGGGGGGGCTGGACACACAGCAGGTGAGGGGGGGGGCTGGACACACAGCAGGTGAGGGGGGGGGGCTGGACACACAGCAGGTGAGGGGGGGGGCTGGACACACAGCAGGTGAGGGGGCTGGACACACAGCAGGTGAGGGGGGGGGGGCTGGACACACAGCAGGTGAGGGGGGGGGGGCTGGACACAGCAGGTGAGGGGGGGGGGGCTGGACACACAGCAGGTGAGGGGGGGGCTGGACACACAGCAGGTGAGGGGGGGGGCTGGACACGCAGCAGGTGAGGGGGGGGGGCTGGACACACAGCAGGGGAGGGGGGGGTAGGCCGGACACACAGCAGGGGAGGGGAGGGTGGCCGGACACACAGCAGGGGAGGGGAGGGTGGCCGGACACACAGCAGGGGAGGGGAGGGTGGCCGGACAAACAGCAGGGAGGGGGGGGGGTAGGCCGGACACACAGCAGGGGAGGAGGGGGGGGGCTGGACACACAGCAGGTGAGGGGGGGGGCTGGACACACAGCAGGTGAGGGGGGGTAGGCCGGACACACAGCAGGGAGGGGGGGGGTAGGCCGCCGGACACACAGCAGGGGAGGGGAGGGTGGCCGGACAAACAGCAGGGAGGGGGGGGTAGGCCGGACACACAGCAGGTGAGGGGGTGGGGGGGGTGGCTGGACACACAGCAGGTGAGGGGGGGGTCTGGACACACAGCAGGGAGGGGGGGGTAGGCCGGACAAACAGCAGGGAGGGGGGGGGGGTAGGCCGGACACACAGCAGGGAGGGGGGGGGGGGCTGGACACACAGCAGGGAGGGGGGGGGGTAGGCCGGACAAACAGCAGGGAGGGGGGGGGGGGCTGGACACACAGCAAGGGGGGGTAGGCCAGACACACAGCAGGTGAGGGGGGGGTGGCTGGACACACAGCAGGGAGGGGGGGGGTAGGCCGGACACGCAGCAGGTGAGGGGGGGGGGGGGGCTGGACACACAGCAGGTGAGGGGGGGGGGCTGGACACACAGCAGGTGAGGGGGGGGGTAGGCCGGACACACAGCAGGTGAGGGGGGGGGTGGCTGGACACACAGCAGGGAGGGAAGGGGGTAGGGGGGTGGCCTTATTATAATAACCGTGTGGGGGAGGAGTCTGCGGCGGTGGGTGAATGAGATGTGGGGGCAGGCTGCTAAGGGTGCAGGGGAGGAGGGGAAGGGAGCCGGATGGATCTGAATGTGAGCCGCACGTAAGGGACCATACTGATCCTCCCCACCTCAGCCCGCTGGTGCTGCTGCTGCTGCCTGACTTCTTCCGTGCAGCACAGCCAGGGCCGGTGCAAGGTTTCTCGGCACCCTAGGCAAAACTTCAGCCTCCCTCCCTCCGCCCCCCTCCCCAAACCCCAACCCCCCCCCCACCACCCCCATTGGGCACCACAGGAAAAAATAAAACACATTGGCATCCACAGGAAAATGTATAACAAATACATTGGCCCCTTTCAGGAAAAAAACACTTTGGCCTCCACACAATAAAAAAACATACACATTTGCTCCCCAGTACATAATTTGCATTTACCCCTTTATTATTGACAGAACAGCAAATTAATGTCCTCCTGCTAAGTACAAAGGGAAAATGTGATGGCTTCTCCAACATGTGTGCAAGGCCCTATCTTAAAGTATCAAAACTATTGTTATTGTTTACTTAGATAGTGCCACTAATTTGCACAGCGCTGTACACATAACAACATCAGAATTCGTATCACTCCCTGTCCCACTGGAATGAGAGTGATATTCCCTAAAATAAAAACACACACACAGACAAATCCACATAACCTTCCCATATGTTTTTGGAGTGTGGGAGGAAACAGGAATACCCAGAGGAAACCCACACAAAAAGTAAATGCAAACTCCACACATTCAGGCCATGACCAGGAATTGAACTAATGACCTGAGTGCTGAGGCGGTAATGCTTACCCTATGCCACTGTCCCGCGGATTGGATTATAACGTATAAAAAATGTTGCAGGCTGCATAGAGAATACACCCTACAGCAGGTTGGGAAAGGGATCCTGCCGCTTAGAATCCCAACACCTCGTTGGAAAGTATGCTAATCCTCTCCCCTTCCCTCCCCTTCCTGCAGCCTAACCCTAACTTCCCCCCTGCAACCTAACTACCCTCCCCAGCACACTTACATTCAGTATGCTGACTCTTGTGATTCCGGCATCGGGATTCTGAGCGTTGTCGGGCAGCACCTTTTTTTAGTGTGTGCAGTTAGATTTCAGTACTAATATACTGTATGGCAAAAAAATAGAACACGACAAATTGACAAATGCGTTTTCTAAGCAACAGGTACGGATGTCTTGTTCAGCCATACACTATATATCTGGTGATATACTATGTTGGTGCATTAACAAACAGTTTTTATTTGCAAATATAGGGAAATGTGCCCCCCCAGCCAATGTGGAAATACGAGTCCCAGCATATCCTGCTAAAAAGAAGCAGGTCATACTGGGAAATGTAGTTTCACATTAGCTACAGATGACACATGGAAAAAAAACTCCACTACCTACTTGTAAGGAGGAGAAACCATCAGATGGAGAAGCAATCAGTCAGCATCCATCACAGCCTATGGACCTACAGGTGTTCCGTAGCTCTGTAGGACAAAGTAAAAAAAAGTCTGTAGTAGGATCACAGGCTGGTGCTGGTCCCACAGTGACAGTGGGATTAGGCGGCAGACACATAAACCACTGGACCACTAGGGCACTTTCTGTAAAGGAGGCGACAAAGGACATACTGAGAGACACACACACACACACACACACACACACACACACACACACACTCATACTGAGACACACACACACTGACACTCATACTAAGGCAGAGGCACACGCACACACACTCATACTGAGACTGAGACACACTCACACTGACACTCATACGGAGTCAGAGGCACACACATTCATACTGGAGTACACACACACTGACACTTATACTGAGGCAGAGGCACACATACACTCATACTGAGGCAGAGGCACACACACTCATACTGAGACTGAGACACACACACTGAGGCAGAGGCACACACACACTCATACTGATACACACACACATACTGACACTCATACTGAGGCAGAGGCACACACACACACTGAAACTGAGACACGCTCATACTGAGGCAGAGGCACACACACTCATACTGAGACACACACACAGTGATACTGAGACATACACACTGACACTCATACTGAGGCAGAGACACACATACATTCATACTGAGACACACACAGTGAAACGGAGACACACACACTCATACTGATACACACACACACAGTGATACTGAGACACACACAGTGACAGAGAGACACACACACACACTCATACTGAGACACACACAGTGACAGAGAGACACACACACACACACACACACACATACTGAGACACACACAGTGATACTGAGACACACACAGTGACAGAGACACACACTCATACTGAGACGCACAGTGATACTGAGTCAGAGGCACATGTACACTCACATTGAGGCACACAAACACACACTCACACTGAGGAACACACACACTCATTCTGAGGCACACACTGATATTGAGAGACACACACGCACTGACACATATACTAAGGCAGAGGCACACACACTCATACTGAGACACCCACAGTGACAGACACACACACACACACACACACACACACACACACTGATACTGAGACACACACTGATACTCATACTGAGGCAGAGGCACACATACACTCATACTGAGGCAGAGGCACACACACACTCATTCTGAGGCACACACACTCATACTGAGGCACACACTGATATTGAGAGACACACGCACTGACACATATACTGAGGCAGAGGCACACACACTCATACTGAGACACCCACAGTGATAGAGAGACACACACACACACACACACACACACACACACTCATACTGAGACACACACTGATACTCATACTGAGGCAGAGGCACACATACACTCAAACTGAGACTGAGACACACTCATACTGAGGCAGAGGCATACACACACTCAAACTGAGACTGAGACACACTCACACTGACACTCATACTGAGGCAGAGGCACACACATACACACACACTCATACTGAGACACACACACAGTGACAGAGAGACACACACACACACACACACACACTCATACTGAGACACACACTGATACTCATACTGAGGCAGAGGCACACATACACTCATACTGAGACTGAGACACACTCATACTGAGGCAGAGGCATACACACACTCAAACTGAGACTGAGACACACTCACACTGACACTCATACTGAGGCAGAGGCACACACATACACACACACTCATACTGAGACACACACACAGTGACAGAGAGACACACACACACACACACACACACACACACACACACACACTCATACTGAGACACACAGTGATACTGAGACACACACTGACACACAAAGTGACAGAGAGAGACACACACTCATACTGAGACCCACAGTGATACTGAGTCAGAGGCACATGTACACTCACATTGAGGCACACAAACACACACTCACACTGAGGAACACACACACTCATTCTGAGGCACACACTGATATTGAGAGACACACACGCACTGACACACATACTGAGGCAGAGGCACACACGCTCATACTGAGACTGAGACACACTCACACTGAGGCAGAGGCACACTCACACTCATACTGATACACACACACACACACACATACTGACACTCATACTGAGGCAGAGGCACACACACACACTGAAACTGAGACACGCTCATACTGAGGCAGAGGCACACACACTCATACTGAGACACACACACAGTGATACTGAGACATACACACTGACACTCATACTGAGGCAGAGACACACATACATTCATACTGAGACACACACACAGTGAAACGGAGACACACACACTCATACTGATACACACACACAGTGATACTGAGATACACACAGTGACAGACACACACACACACACACACACACACACACACACACACACACACTCATACTGAGACACACACAGTGATACTGAGACACACACAGTGACAGAGAGACACACACACACACACATACTGAGACACACACAGTGATACTGAGACACACACAGTGACAGAGACACACACAGTGACAGAGACACACACAGTGACAGAGACACACACTCATACTGAGACACACAGTGATACTGAGTCAGAGGCACATGTACACTCACATTGAGGCACACAAACACACACTCACACTGAGGAACACACACACTCATTCTGAGGCACACACTGATATTGAGAGACACACACGCACTGACACATATACTAAGGCAGAGGAACACACACTCATACTGAGACACCCACAGTGACAGACACACACACACACACACACACACACACACACACACACACACACACTGATACTGAGACACACACTGATACTCATACTGAGGCAGAGGCACACATACACTCATACTGAGACACACACTGACACTCATACTGAGGCAGAGGCACACACACACTCATTCTGAGGCACACACACTCATACTGAGGCACACACGCACTGACACATATACTGAGGCAGAGGCACACACACTCATACTGAGACACCCACAGTGATAGAGAGACACACACACACACACTCATACTGACACACACACAGATACTGAGACACACACTGATACTCATACTGAGGCAGAGGCACACACACACTCAAACTGAGACTGAGACACACTCACACTGACACTCATACTGAGGCAGAGGCACACACATACACACACACTCATACTGAGACACACACACAGTGACAGAGAGACACACACACACTCATACTGAGACACACAGTGATACTGAGACACACACTGACACACAAAGTGACAGAGAGAGACACACACTCATACTGAGACCCACAGTGATACTGAGTCAGAGGCACATGTACACTCACATTGAGGCACACAAACACACACTCACACTGAGGCACACTCATACTGAGGCACACACTGATATTGAGAGACACACGCACTGACACACATACTGAGGCAGAGGCACACACGCTCATACTGAGACACACAGTGACAGAGAGACACACACACTCATACTGAGACACACACAGTGATACTGATACACACACTGATACTCATACTGAGGCAGAGGCACACATACACTCATACTGAGACTGAGACACACTGACACTCATACTGAGGCAGAGGCATACACACTCATACTGAGACACACACACACACACACACACACACAGTGATACTGAGACACGCACAGTGATACTGAGACACACTGACACTCATACTGAGGCAGAGGCACACACACACTCAAACTGAGACTGAGACACACTCACACTGACACTCATACTGAGGAAGAGTCACACACACTCATACTGAGACACACACACACACAGTGATACTGAGACACACACACTGACACTCATACTTAGTCAGAGGCACACGTACACTCACATTGAGGCACACAAATACACACTCACACTGGGGCACACACACTCATACTGAGGCACACACTGATATTGAGAGACACACACGCACTGACACACATACTGAGGCAGAGGCACCCACAGACTCATACTGAGACACACATACACACACTTATACCGAGAGACACACACACAGTAGCACAGTAGTAACCTTCAGGCAGCTCAGATCACAGGAGCCAGTCTCCGAAAGAGTAGGCATGCCAGGCAGCAGAGCCACAGAGACAGACTATGGAGAACCTAGCATACTCCGGGGCGTGGCCTAATCACGGAGGTGTGGCCACGCCCCCTTTTTTAAAAAAACCATCAAGCAGCAGGCTATAGAGCTACCCGGTAGAGAGGAAACACCGGACTGGCCGAGGGGGAAACCACCTCTCTGCTCACACTACATAGTGGAGCGGTGGTGAATGAAAGAAAATCACTGGTGGATCCCAGGACACAGGGTAGTGTATAGTGCATCAGCTGCCTGTCAGTCCACTTAGCAGAATTGCAGGACTACCCGCAGCGTTGCTATGTGTGTCTATGACGCCGGGTGCCCTGCTGCTGCTATTGCGTGGGGGCTATATGGCGGGGGAGGGGGGGCAGCCTCAGCGTACCGCCCCCTCAGGTCCAGGCGCCCATAGGCAGCTGCCTAAAGCTGCCTAATGGAAGCGCCGGCCCTGAGCACAGCTGTCTTCTCCGGCTGCCGCTGCCGCTCCCGCACCCGCTTCAGGTGTGGGGGTACCACACCGCTCAGTAGGCAAGCGCTGTCAGTCAGGAGTCAGCGCTGCACCGGATGTCTCTTCTGGATGTCCTCTGACTTTCTCCTGCGGCGCAACTCCAGCTATTCCTCCCGCTGCGGCTCCCACTTCGGGTAAGGGGACCATATTGCTCAGTAGTGAGCACTTTCGGTAAGCCTGCGGCTGCTATGCCGCTACCCCTCTCCTCCACAGTCCATTTATATGGCGCCACAAGGGTTCCGCAGCGCCCAATTACAGAGTACATATGCACATAATCAAAACAGTGACTTACAGTTGAAATCAATTTTGGACAAGTACAGGGTAACTATGCATAACACCAGTAAATGACAGAGATAAGTTCCAGGTGGCCCAAAAACTGTGATTTGGGCAGTTGAGAATTATTAAAGAAGAAAAGGGTGAGCACGTGAGGGAAGAGGGCCCTACTCGTGAGAGCTTACATTCTAGGGGTAGGGGTAGACAGACAGGGGTGACACAGATGGGGTACATAGAGAGCATGGAACAGGGGGTTAGGATGAGATTTGGCTGGGTTTGGTAAAGAAATGGGTCTTGAGAGACCGTTTGAAGTTTTGTAGAGAGGTGGAGAGTCTGAGGGGGAGAGGTAAAGAATTCCAAAGGAAGGGAGCAGCACGTGAAAAATCTTGGAGATAGGAGTGGGAGGAAGTAATCAGGAGACAGGAGAGGCGGCGTGCATTAGCAGAGCGAAGAGGACGGGTGGGAGAGTAAAGGGAGATAAGGTCAGAGATGTAAATGGGAGAGGATTGGGTGAGAGCTTTGTAAGTGAGAGTGAGAAGTTTGAATTGGATTCTGAAGGGGAAGGGAAGCCAGTGAAGGGCTAGTAGGAGAGGGGAGGTGGATGTAGTGCGTTTGGTGAGGAAGATGAGCCGAGCAGCAGCATTGAGGATAGACTGGAGTGGAGAGAGGTAATTGTCAGGGAGGCCAGTTAGGAGGAGATTACAGTAGTCCAGTCTGGAAATAATCAGTGAGTGAATAATGATCTTAGTGGCATCCTGGGTGAGAAAAGGTCTGATCCTGGAAATGTTTTTGAGATGAAAATGACAGGTTTGTGAGAGGTGCTGAATGTGTGGTTTGAAGGAGAGGGAGGAGTCAAGGTGGGATTGAACCACCAACCTTTTGGTTAATAGCCAAACACACTAACCGATTGCGCCACAGAGACACTTTGCAAAAAGTACATACTGACAAAGGCTAATAAGCATTCATCTAGAACGTTTCCTAGAAAAACTTTAAAAAGTCAATAATCTGGAGAGTTTTTGTAAGATGTTTCTTCCATCAACCAACAAAGAAACACATTGGTACTTTCCCATGATGAGTGAGTGCTTCAGGATCTCTTGCACTTACATGTGCAGCAGAGTACTGCAATGGAAGCATGCTGGGCCCATAACCCAGTGGTAGGCAGATTGAAACTATCCTTTGCTATATGCATTTTTTTTGTTAATTAAAGTAATCCAAAACTGGGATGGATATTTTTGCTCTTTTATTTTTACTTAAAGTACAATAACTTTTACCATTTTAATTTGTTTTAATAGTATATTGACAGTATTGTTTTCTTTCAAAAATCCACTTAATTTTCTTTACCCTATTATTAAAATGGTAATTGACAAAAACAAACTACATTGTCACCAGAAGAGCAATACAAAATGTACAAGTGATATATTAAAATCATCTTTCCAGGTTGAATTTCAATGATGCATTGGGGCAACGATTTTGTGAGAAACATCTTTACCCTTAAATAAAGATTTTCTTAATTCCTTACCTGTGTGCTAATTAGATATCACCTTGTTTTCACATTAAACAGACTTCCACATGAGAAAGCAGCAAGGATGCAGTGGCATTAATGTTTCCTGGTGTCAACCTGTATTATTTCAGTAGACATTGAAATGAGGATGCATCTTGCTGCCTTTCCAATGAAGCAAGTTTAATTTAGTAATAGGTGAAAAACCATCCTTACAAAGGTGTTAATCAGAGACTTGGCTTTGTGGACACTTTTCAGAGAACAAATTTGTTAGCATAAAAATAAAGCCAGAAAATGAAGAGCTGTTTAATCACTCAATTGGATTTTTCTGCCAGCATATTTTTTTTCTCTGCAACCTACTGCTAAATTGTGCTTCCTAGCTGTTTTTATAAAATCACTGAATCAAATCTAACTCTGATTACATAAGGGAAGGCCAGGTACCCACACCATAACAGGGGGTTTGAAATTTTGACTTGTCTACTTAAATATCACCAAAATCCGATCACAAGGTCAATTACATCCCTGGGTGGGATTGAACCACCAACCTTTTGGTTAATAGCCGAACACACTAACCGATTGCGCCACAGAGACACTTTGCAAAAAGTACATACTGACAAAGGCTAATAAGCATTCATCTAGAACGTTTCCTAGAAAAACTTTAAAAAGTCAATAATCTGGAGAGTTTTTGTAAGATGTTTCTTCCATCAACCAACAAAGAAACACATTGGTACTTTCCCATGATGAGTGAGTGCTTCAGGATCTCTTGCACTTACATGTGCAGCAGAGTACTGCAATGGAAGCATGCTGGGCCGATAACCCAGAGGTAGGCAGATTGAAACTATCCTCTGCTATATGCATTTTTTTTTTATTAAAGTAATCCAAAATTGGGATTGATATTTTAGCTCTTTTATTTTTACTTAAAGTACAATAACTTTTACCATTTTAATTTGTTTAATAGTATATTGACAGTATTGTTTTCTTTCAAAAATCCACTTAATTTTCTTTACCCTATTATTAAAATGGTAATTGACAAAAACAAACTACATTGTCACCAGAAGAGCAATACAAAATGTACAATTGATATATTAAAATCATCTTTCCAGCTTGAATTTCAATGATGCATTGGGGTAACGATTTTGTGAGAAACATCTTCACCCTTAAATAAAGATTTTCTTAATTCCTTACCTGTGTGCTAATTAGATATCACCTTGTTTTCACATTAAACAGACTTCCACATGAGAAAGCAGCAAGGATGCAGTGGCGTTAATGTTTCCTGGTGTCAACCTGTATTATTTCAGTAGATATTGAAATGACGATGCATCTTGCTGCCTTTCCAATGAAGCAAGTTTAATTTAGTAATAGGTGAAAAACCATCCCTACAAAGGTGTTAATCAGATACTTGGCTTTGTGGACACTTTTCAGAGAACAAATTTGTTAGCATAAAAATAAAGCCAGAAAATGAAGAGCTGTTTTATCACTCAATTGGATTTTTTTGCCAGCATATTTTTTTTCTCTGCAACCCACTGCTATATTCACCATGCAGTATATTGTGTGAATATAGAAGTGTTGGCTGTGTTATGTATTAGAGTAATTATTGCAGCTCCCAGCTAAAATTGCAACAATGTAATTTAGTGACAAGCTGCAGAGATTAACCCTTTCTGTGGCTGCTGCACAACCTCTATTCATATCGCTGAATTCAATTAGGGAGATGTTCTCACCCCGCGAGCAAGCGCAGGTATATGCCACACTTAAATGTATGGGTATGGTCTCCATAAAATGAGCGTAGCCTTGCAGGCAAAGACTACCTTACACCCCAGTTCTTGACCCTGCACCAACAGACCTCGGCCACCACAGGGAAAAAAGTACAGTAATTTCCACCATGTTAAGCCCCACACATTAATGCCCTTTGGAACATATTATGTCACTCACCACAATATCTGTGATACACTATGCCCTACAGTAAAGCTTCTAATTACTTTTACAAAAACTGCTCAATGCCAAGAGTTTCACGTGCTGGGTGTCATGCTCATTGCCAGGGGTTTCACTCTCTGGGTGTCATGCTCATTGCCAGGGGGAACGCAGTAGGAGGTGTTATATAGTAAGCACCACTATGGCATAGTATATAGCATTATATATATATTGTGAGCACTGGTGATGTTGAGTGCAGTAGAGCTGCTGCTGGGTAATTACAATTTACTACAACCACCAATATATTCTGCTGCACTATATATATGCAAAGCTAATTCTGCTGGGTAATTACAATTGACTACAACCACCAATATATTCTGCTGCACTATATCTATATTTGCAAAGCTAATTCTGCTGGGTAATTACAATTGACTACAACCACCAATATATTCTGCTGCACTATATCTATATATGAAAAGCTAATTCTGCTGAGTAATTACAATTGACTACAACCACCAATATATTCTGCTGCACTATATCTATATATGCAAAGCTAATTCTGCTGGGTAATGCAAATTGAAACAATATTGCATAGTATGTGATTTTGAAGTACTTTTTTAAAGTTTTGAATGATATAGACCCAGTTTAATCTTTGTGGAATGCCTGGTTGTTGTTTTTAAGGTAATTTATTGCCTGGCATTTGAGGGGTTGGGGTGTGGTTACAGATTTCAATTATTGGTTTCACTTGTAATAGTCTTCTACTTAAGTCCAATGGTGTAGGCTGTGCAAAGCCGTTTGGCTGTGCATTTATTGATCCAAGCGTGCATTTTTATCAAAGCGTGATAAAATTGACACATAACAGCAGCGTTCAATCAGCGTTAATTTATCTTCAGCTGATATCGATTGTGAATTGACGTTTCTTCTCTTCTTGTCACCTACAGGTAATTACAATTGACTACAACCACCAATATATTCTGCTGCACTATATCTATATATGCAAAGCTAATTCTGCTGGGTAATGCAAATTGAAACATTATTGCATAGTATGTGATTTTTAAGTACTTTTTTAAAGTTTTGAATGATATAGACCCAGTTTAATCTTTGTGGAATGCCTGGTTGTTGTTTTTAAGGTAATTTATTGCCTGGCATTTGAGGGGGTGGGGTGTGGTTACAGATTTCAATTATTGGTTTCACTTGTAATAGTCTTCTACTTAAGTCCAATGGTGTAGGCTGTGCAAAGCCGTTTGGCTGTGCATTTATTGATCTAAGCGTGCATTTTTATCAAAGCGTGATAAAATTGACACATAACAGCAGCGTTCAATCAGCGTTAATTTATCTTCAGCTGATATCGATTGTGAATTGACGTTTCTTCTCTTCTTGTCACCTACAGGTAATTACAATTGACTACAACCACCAATATATTCTGCTGCACTATATCTATATATGCAAAGCTAATTCTGCTGGGTTATGCAAATTGAAACATTATTGCATAGTATGTGATTTTGAAGTACTTTTTTAAAGTTTTGAATGATATAGACCCAGTTTAATCTTTGTGGAATGCCTGGTTGTTGTTTTTAAGGTAATTTATTGCCTGGCATTTGAGGGGGTGGGGTGTGGTTACAGATTTCAATTATTGGTTTCACTTGTAATAGTCTTCTACTTAAGTCCAATGGTGTAGGCTGTGCAAAGCCATTTGGCTGTGCATTTATTGATCTAAGCGTGCATTTTTATCAAAGCGTGATAAAATTGACACATAACAGCAGTGTTCAATCAGCGTTCAATCGAAGTGAAAAAGAAGGAAAACAGAAGCACACCAATCTAACAAAACAAAGAAAACTGAAGAACTAATAACAAATGTGAGTCACTTACTCCTCAGATCACTCACCTCCTGATTGTTGCATCTGATTACATAGCACAGAACTACCTTACTTGGACATTTCATAAACCATCCATTTCACCTACAAATGCCTGTATCTGTATTATTGTAATTTTGTTTTATAAGCACAGCTGCACCAATGCAATTTTACCTGCAAACACTTAAAACATCTAACATAATTACCATTGCTTCTTAAACCTCTCACAATCCTTTCATTTCTTACACTCCAAATACATTTCTGCACCCACTTTATCTACGCTTTTGACTCATTTCATACTAAATCTACACCCCTTGAGCCTACACTGCTTTTCTCACCTGCATTTCTGCAATTCTTCTGCTCGGATTGCCTTACAGTCTCCTCTCCTACTTCCACTACTTCAACCTATTTACCTATTTAACACTATGTCAAGGTTTTCTTATACTCCCCACATCACTCAGTGTCTTCCTAATAATGTATCTTTATCCTTCCCCACTAGTCTCCTCCACCTCCTCCTCTCTCCCCTCCTCTGTCTCCCCTCCATCCCTCTGTTTCCTTCCCCCACCTTTCCTGTTACCCCACTTTCATTCACCTCTGCCCCATGGTCCTGCTACCCCACAACTCAGCCCTGCTCCCTCTCTCCCTTCCCTGTCACCTTCCCACACCCCCATCCACATCACACTGACCTCCCTCCCTGCCCACCTCCTGCAGTTTCCCCTCCTAGCTCAGGCACCCGTACCATCACTACTCTCTCATCATCCCTGCCCTCAAAGTTAATCCCACCTCATCGCTACAGCAACCCTGAAAATCTAATTCACATCTCTCCCACAAACTCATACCCCCTATCCTGTGCCCTCTGGAATGCCAGATCTGTTTGTAACAAACTGGTCCCCACTCGTGACCTTTTCATTTCCAACTCCCTACACCTACTAGCCATTACTGAAACTTGGATTATGCCCTCTGACACTACTTCTGCTGCTGCTCTCTCTGCTGGGGGCCTTACATTCACACACACACCCCGACCTGGGGGTCGCCATGGGGGTGGTGTTGGGGTCCTTTTACCTTCTAGTTACTCCTACCAACTCATACCACCAGAACCATCCCTTATATTCTCTACATTTGAGGTCCACGCCATATGCCTCTTCCAACCAGTCAATCTTAGAGTAGCTGTCATTTACCGCCCCCCTGGCACTGCTTCCAAATTCATCGACAACTTTGCTTCCTGGCTTCCTCACTTCCTCTCTTCTGACATTCCCACCATTATCCTAGGCGATTTCAACATCCCTATTGACATCCCCACACAATCCCCTGCCTCTAAACTCCTTAACCTCACCTCTTCACTTGGTCTCTCCCAGTGGACCTCCTCACCCTCCCATGTGAATGGGAGCTCACTGGATCTGGTCTTCACTCACCGCTGTGATATTTCTGATTTTTCCAACTCCCCATTTCCCCTCTCTGACCACCACCTGCTCTCCTTCAACCTATCTCTCTCGACTTCCCCATCTCTACCTCCTAAGGCTACCATCACTAAGCGTAACATTGAAGCTATTGACACCACATTCCTTTCCTCTCTGTTTGACTCACTTCTCTCTCCTATTCTCTCTCTCTCATGCCCTGAACAAGCCACTTCCACATACAATGATTCCCTTACTTCTGCTCTTGACTCTGTTGCTCCACCAACCACTATTCACCCTTGCAAATTAACACCTCAACCCTGGCACACCAAATGCACCAGATATCTGCAAAAATGCTCATGTACTGCTGAGCGACACTGGAGGAAATCACGCTCTAAGGCAGACTTCCTCCATTTCAAACTTATGCTCTCATCCTTCAGTGCTGCCCTTTCTCTTGCTAAACAGTCATACTTCAAGAACCTCATCTCCTCCCAGTCTTCCAACCCCCGGCGCCTCTTTGCCACTCTCAACTCACTCCTCTGCCCACCTCCACCTCGTCTCCCTTCCTCACTCTCTGCTCTTGACTTTGCCACTTACTTCACATCCAAAATTGACTCCATACGTCAGGACATCACATCACACCAGACTATCAGTAACCAGCCTTCTCCCATCCCTTACCAACCCTCCCCATCCCTCGCACCAACTCTGTCATCTTTCTCCCATGCATCTGGAGAGGAAGTCATGGCCCTCATTCGTTCCTGTCCCCTCACCACCTCCCCACTTGACCCTATCCCCTCCCGCCTCCTTTGCCACCTCTCTTCTTCTGCTTGTTCCCATCTTTCCCACCTTCTCAATCTCTCCCTCTCATCAGGCACTGTCCCCTCTGCCTTCAAGCACGCTCTCATCTCTCCTATTCTTAAAAAACCTACCCTTGATCCAAACACTCTCTCCAACTACCGACCCATCTCTCTCCTCCCTTTTGCCTCCAAACTCCTTGAGCGTATTGTCTACAACCGCCTTACTTCCTTTCTTTCCTCACACTCACTGCTTGACCCATTCCAGTCTGGCTTCCGTCCTCTCCACTCCACTGAAACTGCCCTTACAAAAGTATGCAATGACCTCCATGCTGCTAAATCTAAGGGACACTACTCTCTACTTATTCTACTTGATCTCTCTGCTGCTTTTGACACTGTGGACCATCCTCTCCTACTGCAAATCCTTCACTCCATTGGTCTGCGTAACACTGCCCTCTCTTGGTTGTCGTCCTACCTTTCTGACCGTTCATTCTCTGTCTCCTCTCATGACTCCACCTCCCCCTCACTTCCACTAACTGTAGGGGTACCCCAAGGTTCTGTCCTTGGTCCTCTTCTCTTCTCTCTCTATACGTCCTCACTAGGTAAGCTCATTAGTTCTTTTGGTTTCCAATATCATCTCTATGCTGATGACACTCAAATCTATCTTTCCTCTCCAGACCTCTCCCCTACTCTCCTCACTCGTATCTCCAACTGTCTCTCTGCTATCTCTTCCTGGATGTCCCAGCGCTTTCTTAAACTTAACATGTCTAAGACCGAGCTGATCATCTTCCCTCCCTCCCGCATAATCTCACCTCCTACAATCTCATTATCTATTGATGGCACTACTATCTCCTCTACCCCCCAAGTGCGCTGTCTTGGAGTAATCCTTGACTCCTCCCTCTCCTTCAAACCACACATTCAGCACCTCTCACAAACCTGCCGTTTTCATCTAAAAAATATTTCCAGGATCAGACCCTTTCTGACCCAGGATGCTACCAGTGCCGTTTCTAGGGGCGGGCGAGCCGTGCAACCGCACGGGGTGCCCGCCGCGGCACTTTGTTAATCCTTGTCGCCTCTCCCGAGCGCTCCTGCTCGGGGGGCGGAGTTTCGCGAAATGACGCGTTGCGTCGTGACGTCACGACGCAAACGCGTCATTCCGCAAAGCCCCGCCCCCCGAGCAGGAGCGCTCGGGAGAGGCGACAAGGAGAAGGAGAAGCAAGAAGGAGGAGGCGGCCGGCGCGAGGGACGTCAGGCGGCGGGACCGAAGAGCGGGAAGACGTAAGTATTCTCTCTCTCTCCCCCCCTCTCCCCCTTCCTTCTCCTCAGCTTGAAACCTGCCTGCCGCTCTGTGTAAAATGGGGGCACCTGCCTATGGGGATACCTGCCTGCCACACTGTGTAATATGGGGGCACCTGCCTATGGGGATACCTGCCTGCCACACTGTGTAATATGGGGGCACCTGCCTATGGGGATACCTGCCTGCCACACTGTGTAATATGGGGGCACCTGCCTATGGGGATACCTGCCTGCCACACTGTGTAATATGGGGGCACCTGCCTATGGGGACACCTGCCTGCCACACTGTGTAATATGGGGGCACCTGCCTATGGGGATACCTGCCTGCCACACTGTGTAATATGGGGGCACCTGCCTATGGGGACACCTGCCTGCCACACTGTGTAATATGGGGGCACCTGCCTGCGTACTGTGTAATATGGGGGCACCTGCCTGCGTACTGTATAATATGGGGGCACCTGCCTGCGTACTGTGTAATATGGGGGCACCTGCCTGCCGTACTGTGTAATATGGGGACACCTGCCTGCCACACTGTGTAATATGGGGACACCTGCCTGCCACACTGTGTAATATGGGGACACCTGCCTGCCACACTGTGTAATATGGTGGCACCTGCCTGCGTACTGTGTTATATGGGGGCACCTGCCTGCGTACTGTGTAATATGGGGCACCTGCCTGCGTACTGTGTAATATGGGGGCACCTGCCTGCGTACTGTGTAATATGGGGGCACCTGCCTGCGTACTGTGTAATATGGGGGCACCTGCCTGCGTACTGTGTAAAATGGGGGCACCTGCCTGCGTACTGTGTAAAATGGGGATATCTGCCTGCCGTGCTGTGTAAAATGGGGATATCTGCCTGCCGTGCTGTGTAAAATGGGGATATCTGCCTGCCGTGCTGTGTAAAATGGGGATATCTGCCTGCCGTGCTGTGTAAAATGGGGATATCTGCCTGCCGTGCTGTGTAAAATGGGGGCACCTGCCTGCGTACTGTGTAAAATGGGGGCACCTGCCTGCGTACTGTGTAAAATGGGGATACCTGCCTGCGTACTGTGTAAAATGGGGATACCAGCCTTACGCGCTGTGTAAAATGGGGACACCTGCCTGCCGCGCTGTGTAAAATGGGGACACCTGCCTGCCGCGCTGTGTAAAATGGGGACACCTGCCTGCTGTAATGTGTAAAAAGGGGACTTTTTTATTTTTATTTTTTCCCCACTGTGGTGGGTGTGATGATATCAGATGAGGCCATGCCCACTTTAATGAGACCACGCCCATTTTAATCAGGCCACACACCCTTGTCGGGAGCGCGCGCGCCTACGGCGCGCGCATGCTTTTTCTTTTTATGGCTATATGGGGGGGCACACTTTTTTTTTTTTTTTAGAGCAATAGAATTTGAAATCTCATTTTGAAATCTCGCACTGGGAGCCAAATTGTCTAGAAACGGCCCTGGATGCTACTAAGACTCTTATCCACTCACTGGTCATCTCCAGACTGGACTGCTGTAATCTCTTCCTGACTGGCATTCCTGACAAATACCTCTCTCCACTCCAATCTATCCTCAATGCTGCTGCCCGGCTCATTTTCCTCACCAAACGCACTACGTCCACCTCTCCTCTCTTACTAGTCCTTCACTGGCTCACCTTCCCTTTCAGAATCCATTTCAAGCTTCTCACACTTGCTTACAAAGCCCTCACCCACTCCTCTCCCATCTACATCTCTGATCTTATCTCGCTTTACACTCCCACCCGTCCTCTTCGCTCTGCTAATGCACACCGACTCTCCTGCCTACGGATTACTTCCTCCCACTCCTACCTCCAAGATTTTTCACGTGCTGCACCACTTCTCTGGAATTCCCTACCTCTCCCCCTCAGACTCTCCACCTCTCTACAAAACTTCAAACGGGCTCTCAAGACCCACTTCTTCACCAAACCCAGCCAAATCTCATCCTAAACCTCTGTTCCATGCTCTCTATGTACCCCATCTGTCTCACCCCTGTCTGTCTACCCCTCCCTTTTAGAATGTAAGCTCTCACGAGCAGGGCCCTCTTCCCTCATGTGCTTACTCTTTTCTTACTTTAATAATCTTCAGCTGCACCAAATTCAGCAGTCTTCTGCCACCTGATACTTATTCCAGTGTCATCTGCTGATGTAGCTATGTTTATTTACCCTGTACTTGTCCTATATTGTCGTCAACTGTAAGTTGCTGTTTTCCTGTTTGATTATTTGTTTATGTACTCTGTAATTGGGCACTGCGGAACCCTTGTGGCACCATATAAATAAAGGATAATAATAATAATAAATAATATAATATATAGCAGTACGGTACAGTAGGCCACTGCTCTACCTACCTCTGTGTCGTCAAGTATACTATCCATCCATACCTGTGGTGCATTTTAGAAAAAAACATGTCTCGGCAGAGCAATCTATAAATCCATCATTTTTCAGACAGCAACAGTGGGTATTGTAATAGTCACCCAATCCATCACTTTTATAGGGTTACATGCACCCACATGCTACAGCCTGTCTCAATAATTTTACTGTCACGCTGTGTGTGTTTGTGTTTTTATTTGGGTATTTTTTGTTGTTGTAGAACTACAGGTACCAGCAAGCCCGTTATTTCCCCGCCTGCTGGTACTTGAGGTTCTCCAAGTACCAGCAAGCGGGGGAGGCTTGCTGGGCCTTGTAGTTCCACAACGAAAAAACAATATTCTTTTTTTACACACATGGCTATCAGCCCGACACCCACCACCCAGGGGTGCTGGGGACAGCCTCGGGCTTCACCCCTGGCCCTTGGGTGCCTCGAGGGGAGGAACCTCTTGATTTAAGGGGTCCCCACTCCTCCAGGGAACCCCGGCCAGGGGTGACTAGTTGGAGGGGTAATGCCAGGGCCGCAGGGACCTACATAAAAGTGTCCCCCGGCTGTGGCATTATCTCTCTGGCTAGTGGAGCCCGGTGCTGGTTTTAAAAATATGGGGGACCCCTACATCTATTGTCCCACGTATTTTTGGAAACTGGACCGGTCTAAGAGCCCGGTGCTGGTTGTCTAAATACGGGGAACCCCTGTCCAATTTTTCCCCCAGTATTTAAATAACCAGGACCGGCTCAAAGAGCCCGAGGCTGGTTATACTAAGGAGGGGGGACCTCACGCATTTTTTTTAACCCATTCAGACCCTTCTCCTTTAAGTTAATGGAAGCCCTGGACAACAAAATTGCATTCATGTCCTCCTCCCTCACCCTTCCCAGTCCCAAACACTCATTTTTTTTTTCTTTAAAAATTTATAATATATAACGAGAACAATGAGCAGGCAGGCAGCGGGCATTGGCGGCATCGGACTGAGATAGAAATTAGTGGTGGAGGGCTGGGTCAGTTGATTGTGGGCGAGTTTGTAAGCCATTGGCGGTGGCAGCGGGTATCGGCTCAGAGGCAGTAGCGGGCATTGGCTAAGGGTCATCGGCAGGATTCGGCGGACATTATGGCTGTAGTGCCTCACTAGCCACTGACCTCACCGCACGCCACTGTGGGACAGATGTAACATGCAGAGAGAGGTAGATTTGGGAGGGGGAATGTCCTAGCATAACTGTTAATTGCAGTGTAATACTGTAATTCAGCTGTGCAGCATTTGTGGCTAAATGTCAAAGAAGCCAGTATTTACCCTGCATGCAAAACAATAAATGTATTTGAACATACCTCCCAACTATCCCAATTTTTGCAGGACAGTCACTTTTTTGGGGAATGTCCAGCTAACCCAAACAACCCCCCCCCCCCCCTTCCCATGGGGAAGGGGGGGGGGGTGGAAGGCTCCCTGTAGCTTGTTGCTCTGCAAATATGCACATTGTGGGTAATTCAGACCTGATCGTTAGGGTGTGTTTTTTTGCATCCCTGCAATCAGGTAGTTGTCGCCTACAGCGGAAGGGAAAATTTGCTGTGCAGGTGTGTGATCACATGTGCACAAGAGCTGCACAGCTCAGCACTTACTCAGCCATTGAGGTGACGTCACAAATCCTCCCACAAAATGCCGGGTCCCTCCAGTGTTTTTCCGGACACTCCCTAGAAACATTCAGTTGCCACCCACACAAACACCCTCTTCTTGTCAATCTTCTTGTGATCTCCGGACCGTCGCACTTACGCATTGTGGCGCATACGCATGTGCAGTGCAAACCAGATTGCCCGCTGGGTGAAAATAAATTGAAGCGATCTGGTCTGAATAAGCCTCAATCTCTATTCACGGGAGACAGAGGGGCTGGGGCATGGCCAGCAGCTCACAGAGCACCTATAATGACAAAAATGGGAGACGTTTGGGAGAAAAATGCAAAGGTGCAAGACAGCTTTTCCTTGCCAATATCTCTCTTTTGCAAAGAGCTACGCATTGGAAAATTCAGGGCTATGCCGTGTAGATGAAGCACTAACAGGAGGCTTTAAAATTTTCATTCTAGTGTCCTTCGTTTGGGAGAAAAATGCAAAGGTACAAGACAGCTTTTCCTTGCCAATATCTCTCTTTTGCAAAGAGCTTCGCATTGGAAAATTCAGGGCTATGTCGTGTAGATGATGGTCTAACAGGAGGCTTTAAAATTTTATTTCTAGTGTCCTTCGTTTGGGAGAAAAATGCAATGGTACAAGACAGCTTTTCCTTGCCAATATCTCTCCTTTGCAAAGAGCTACGCATTGGAAAATTCAGGGCTATGTCGTGTAGATGATGGCCTAACAGGAGGCTTTAAAATTTTCTTTCTAGTTACCTTCGTTTGGGAGAAAAATGCAAAGGTACAAGACAGCTTTTCCTTGCCAATATCTCTCTTTTGTAAAGAGCTACGAATTGGAAAATTCAGGGCTATGTCGTGTAGATGATGGCCTAACAGGAGGCTTTAAAATTTTCTTTCTAGTGTCCTTCGTTTGGGAGAAAAATGCAAAGGTACAAGACAGCTTTTCCTTGCCAATATCTCTCTTTTGCAAAGAGCTACGCATTGGAAAATTCAGGGCTATGTCGTGTAGATGATGGCCTAACAGGAGGCTTTAAAATTTTCTTTCTAGTGACCTTCGTTTGGGAGAAAAATGCAAAGGTACAAGACAGCTTTTCCTTGCCAATATCTCTCTTTTGCAAAGAGCTACGCATTGGAAAATTCAGGACTATGTCGTGTAGATGATGGCCTAACAGGAGGCTTTAAAATTTTCTTTCTAGTGACCTTCGTTTGGGAGAAAAATGCAAAGTTACAAGACAGCTTGTCCTTGCCAACATCTCTCTTTTGCAAAGAGCTGCGCATTGGAAAATTCAGGGCTATGTCGTGTAGATGATGGCCTAACAGGAGGCTTTAAAATTTTCTTTCTAGTGTCCTTCGTTTGGGAGAAAAATGCAAAGGTACAAGACAACTTTTCCTTGCCAATATCTCTCTTTTGCAAAGAGCTACGCATTGGAAAATTCAGGGCTATGTCGTGTAGATGATGGCCTAACAGGAGGCTTTAACATTTTCTTTCTAGTGACCTTCGTTTGGGAGAAAAATGCAAAGGTACATGACAGCTTTTCCTTGCCAATATCTCTCTTTTGCAAAGAGCTACGCATTGGAAAATTCAGGGCTATGTCGTGTAGATGATGGCCTAACAGGAGGCTTTAAAATGTTCTTTCTAGTGTCCTTCGTTTGGGAGAAAAATGCAAAGGTACAAGACAGCTTTTCCTTGCCAATATCTCTCTTTTGCAAAGAGCTGCGCATTGGAAAATTCATGGCTATGCCGTGTAGATGATGGTCTAACAGGAGGCTTTAAAATGTTCTTTCTAGTGTCCTTCGTTTGGGAGAAAAATGCAAAGGTACAAGACAGCTTTTCCTTGCCAATATCTCTCGTTTGCAAAGAGCTGCGCATTGGAAAATTCAGGGCTATATCGTGTAGATGATGGCCTAACAGGAGGCTTTAAAATTTTAATTCTAGTGTCCTTCGTTTGGGAGAAAAATGCAATGGTACAAGACAGCTTTTCCTTGCCAATATCTCTCTTTTGCAAAGAGCTGCGCATTGGAAAATTCAGGGCTATGTCGTGTAGATGATGGTCTAACAGGAGGCTTTAAAATTTTATTTCTAGTGTCCTTCGTTTGGGAGAAAAATGCAATGGTACAAGACAGCTTTTCCTTGCCAATATCTCTCTTTTGCAAAGAGCTGCGCATTGGAAAATTCAGGGCTATGTCGTGTAGATGATGGCCTAACAGGAGGCTTTAAAATTTTCTTTCTTGTGTCCTTCGTTTGGGAGAAAAATGCAAAGGTACAAGACAGCTTTTCCTTGCCAATATCTCTCGTTTGCAAAGAGCTGCGCATTGGAAAATTCAGGGCTATATCGTGTAGATGATGGCCTAACAGGAGGCTTTAAAATTTTAATTCTAGTGTCCTTCGTTTGGGAGAAAAATGCAATGGTACAAGACAGCTTTTCCTTGCCAATATCTCTCTTTTGCAAAGAGCTGCGCATTGGAAAATTCAGGGCTATGTCGTGTAGATGATGGTCTAACAGGAGGCTTTAAAATTTTCTTTCTAGTGTCCTTCGTTTGGGAGAAAAATGCAATGGTACAATACAGCTTTTCCTTGCCAATATCTCTCTTTTGCAAAGAGCTGCGCATTGGAAAATTCAGGGCTATGTCGTGTAGATGATGGCCTAACAGGAGGCTTTAAAATTTTCTTTCTAGTGTCCTTCGTTTGGGAGAAAAATGCAAAGGTACAAGATAGCTTTTCCTTGCCAATATCTCTCTTTTGCAAAGAGCTGCGCATTGGAAAATTCATGGCTATGCCGTGTAGATGATGGTCTAACAGGAGGCTTTAAAATTTTCTTTCTAGTGTCCTTCGTTTGGGAGAAAAATGCAATGGTACAAGACAGCTTTTCCTTGCCAATATCTCTCTTTTGCAAAGAGCTGCGCATTGGAAAATTCAGGGCTATATCGTGTAGATGATGGCCTAACAGGAGGCTTTAAAATTTTAATTCTAGTGTCCTTCGTTTGGGAGCAAAATGCAAAGGTACAAGACAGCTTTTCCTTGCCAATATCTCTCTTTTGCAAAGAGCTGCGCATTGGAAAATTCAGGGCTATGTCGTGTAGATGATGGCCTAACAGGAGGCTTTAAAATTTTCTTTCTAGTGTCCTTCGTTTGGGAGAAAAATGCAAAGGTACAAGACAGCTTTTCCTTGCCAATATCTCTCTTTTGCAAAGAGCTACGCATTGGAAAATTCAGGGCTATGTCATGTAGATGATGGCCTAACAGGAGGCTTTAAAATTTTCTTTCTAGTGACCTTCGTTTGGGAGAAAAATGCAAAGGTACAAGACAGCTTTTCCTTGCCAATATCTCTCTTTTGCAAAGAGCTGCGCATTGGAAAATTCAGATGATGGCCTAACAGGTAGAGATGAGCGGGTTCGGTTTCTCTGAATCCGAACCCGCCAGAACTTCATGGTTTTTTTCACGGGTCCGAGCGACTCGGATCTTCCCGCCTTGCTCGGTTAACCCGAGCGCGCCCGAACGTCATCATGACGCTGTCGGATTCTCGCGAGGCTCGGATTCTATCGCGAGACTCGGATTCTATATAAGGAGCCGCGCGTCGCCGCCATTTTCACACGTGCATTGAGATTGATAGGGAGAGGACGTGGCTGGCGTCCTCTCCATTTAGATTATAAGAGACTGAGAGAGATTTACTGGAGCTGACTAGGAGGAGTACTGTTACTGTAGAAGTGTAGAGACTGAGTGGAGAGAGTTTACTAGTGAGGACAGTGCAGTTTACTTTATAATCCGTTCTCTGCCTGAAAAAAGCGATACACAGCACACAGTGACTCAGTCACATACCATATCTGTGTGCACTGCTCAGGCTCAGGCCAGTGTGCTGCATCATCTATTATCTATATATAATATTATATATATCTGTCTGACTGCTCAGCTCACACAGCTTATAATTGTGGGGGAGACTGGGGAGCACTACTGCAGTGCCAGTTATAGGTTATAGCAGGAGCCAGGAGTACATAATATATTATATAGTGAGTGACCACCAGACACACAGTGCAGTTTATTTAATATATCCGTTCTCTGCCTGAAAAAAGCGATACACACAGTGACTCAGTCAGTCACATACCATATCTGTGTGCACTGCTCAGGCTCAGGCCAGTGTGCTGCATCATCTATTATCTATATATAATATTATATATATCTGTCTGACTGCTCAGCTCACACAGCTTATAATTGTGGGGGAGACTGGGGAGCACTACTGCAGTGCCAGTTATAGGTTATAGCAGGAGCCAGGAGTACATATTATATTAAAATTAAACAGTGCACACTTTTGCTGCAGGAGTGCCACTGCCAGTGTGACTGACCAGTGACCTGACCACACTGACCACCAGTATAGTTAGTAGTATACTTATATTGTGATTGCCTGAAAAAGTTAAACACTCGTCGTGTGACTTCACTTGTGTGTTTTTTTTTTTTATTCTATAAAAATAAAACTCATTCTGCTGACAGACAGTGTCCAGCAGGTCCGTCATTATATAATATATAATATATACCTGTCCGGCTGCAGTAGTGATATATATATATTTTTTATATCATTTATCATCCAGTCGCAGCAGACACAGTACGGTAGTTCACGGCTGTGGCTACCTCTGTGTCTCTGCACTCGGCAGGCAGTCCGTCCATAATTGTAATACCACCTAACCGTGGATTTTTTTCATTCTTCTTTATACATACATAGTTACATAGACATCTTCTCTTTATCAACCAGTCTATATTAGCTGCAGACACAGTACAGTACGGTAGTTCACGGCTGTGGCTACCTCTGTGTCTGCACTCGGCAGGCAGTCCGTCCATAATTGTATACCACCTAACCGTGGATTTTTTTCAGTCTTCTTTATACATACATAGTTACATAGACATCTTCTCTTTATCAACCAGTCTATATTAGCTGCAGACACAGTACAGTACGGTAGTTCACGGCTGTGGCTACCTCTGTGTCTGCAGTCGGCAGGCAGTCCATAATTGTATACTAGTATCCATCTCCATTGTTTACCTGAGGTGCCTTTTAGTTGTGCCTATTAAAATATGGAGAACAAAAATGTTGAGGTTCCAAAATTAGGGAAAGATCAAGATCCACTTCCACCTCGTGCTGAAGCTGCTGCCACTAGTCATGGCCGAGACGATGAAATGCCAGCAACGTCGTCTGCCAAGGCCGATGCCCAATGTCATAGTACAGAGCATGTCAAATCCAAAACACCAAATATCAGAAAAAAAAGGACTCCAAAACCTAAAATAAAATTGTCGGAGGAGAAGCGTAAACTTGCCAATATGCCATTTACCACACGGAGTGGCAAGGAACGGCTGAGGCCCTGGCCTATGTTCATGGCTAGTGGTTCAGCTTCACATGAGGATGGAAGCACTCAGCCTCTCGCTAGAAAAATGAAAAGACTCAAGCTGGCAAAAGCAGCACAGCAAAGAACTGTGCATTCTTCGAAATCCCAAATCCACAAGGAGAGTCCAATTGTGTCGGTTGCGATGCCTGACCTTCCCAACACTGGACGTGAAGAGCATGCGCCTTCCACCATTTGCACGCCCCCTGCAAGTGCTGGAAGGAGCACCCGCAGTCCAGTTCCTGATAGTCAGATTGAAGATGTCAGTGTTGAAGTACACCAGGATGAGGAGGATATGGGTGTTGCTGGCGCTGGGGAGGAAATTGACCAGGAGGATTCTGATGGTGAGGTGGTTTGTTTAAGTCAGGCACCCGGGGAGACACCTGTTGTCCGTGGGAGGAATATGGCCGTTGACATGCCAGGTGAAAATACCAAAAAAATCAGCTCTTCGGTGTGGAGGTATTTCACCAGAAATGCGGACAACAGGTGTCAAGCCGTGTGTTCCCTTTGTCAAGCTGTAATAAGTAGGGGTAAGGACGTTAACCACCTCGGAACATCCTCCCTTATACGTCACCTGCAGCGCATTCATAATAAGTCAGTGACAAGTTCAAAAACTTTGGGTGACAGCGGAAGCAGTCCACTGACCAGTAAATCCCTTCCTCTTGTAACCAAGCTCACGCAAACCACCCCACCAACTCCCTCAGTGTCAATTTCCTCCTTCCCCAGGAATGCCAATAGTCCTGCAGGCCATGTCACTGGCAATTCTGACGAGTCCTCTCCTGCCTGGGATTCCTCCGATGCATCCTTGCGCGTAACGCCTACTGCTGCTGGCGCTGCTGTTGTTGCCGCTGGGAGTCGATGGTCATCCCAGAGGGGAAGTCGTAAGCCCACTTGTACTACTTCCAGTAAGCAATTGACTGTTCAACAGTCCTTTGCGAGGAAGATGAAATATCACAGCAGTCATCCTACTGCAAAGCGGATAACTGAGGCCTTGACAACTATGTTGGTGTTAGACGTGCGTCCGGTATCCGCCGTTAGTTCACAGGGAACTAGACAATTTATTGAGGCAGTGTGCCCCCGTTACCAAATACCATCTAGGTTCCACTTCTCTAGGCAGGCGATACCGAGAATGTACACGGACGTCAGAAAAAGACTCACCAGTGTCCTAAAAAATGCAGTTGTACCCAATGTCCACTTAACCACGGACATGTGGACAAGTGGAGCAGGGCAGGGTCAGGACTATATGACTGTGACAGCCCACTGGGTAGATGTATGGACTCCCGCCGCAAGAACAGCAGCGGCGGCACCAGTAGCAGCATCTCGCAAACGCCAACTCTTTCCTAGGCAGGCTACGCTTTGTATCACCGCTTTCCAGAATACGCACACAGCTGAAAACCTCTTACGGCAACTGAGGAAGATCATCGCGGAATGGCTTACCCCAATTGGACTCTCCTGTGGATTTGTGGCATCGGACAACGCCAGCAATATTGTGTGTGCATTAAATATGGGCAAATTCCAGCACGTCCCATGTTTTGCACATACCTTGAATTTGGTGGTGCAGAATTTTTTAAAAAACGACAGGGGCGTGCAAGAGATGCTGTCGGTGGCCAGAAAAATTGCGGGACACTTTCGGCGTACAGGCACCACGTACAGAAGACTGGAGCACCACCAAAAACTACTGAACCTGCCCTGCCATCATCTGAAGCAAGAAGTGGTAACGAGGTGGAATTCAACCCTCTATATGCTTCAGAGGTTGGAGGAGCAGCAAAAGGCCATTCAAGCCTATACAATTGAGCACGATATAGGAGGTGGAATGCACCTGTCTCAAGTGCAGTGGAGAATGATTTCAACGTTGTGCAAGGTTCTGATGCCCTTTGAACTTGCCACACGTGAAGTCAGTTCAGACACTGCCAGCCTGAGTCAGGTCATTCCCCTCATCAGGCTTTTGCAGAAGAAGCTGGAGGCATTGAAGAAGGAGCTAAAAGGGAGCGATTCCGCTAGGCATGTGGGACTTGTGGATGCAGCCCTTAATTCGCTTAACAAGGATTCACGGGTGGTCAATCTGTTGAAATCAGAGCACTACATTTTGGCCACCGTGCTCGATCCTAGATTTAAAGCCTACCTTGGATCTCTCTTTCCGGCAGACACAGGTCTGCTGGGGTTGAAAGACCTGCTGGTGACAAAATTGTCAAGTCAAGCGGAACGCGACCTGTCAACATCTCCTCCTTCACATTCTCCCGCAACTGGGGGTGCGAGGAAAAGGCTCAGAATTCCGAGCCCACCCGCTGGCGGTGATGCAGGGCAGTCTGGAGCGACTGCTGATGCTGACATCTGGTCCGGACTGAAGGACCTGACAACGATTACGGACATGTCGTCTACTGTCACTGCATATGATTCTCTCAACATTGATAGAATGGTGGAGGATTATATGAGTGACCGCATCCAAGTAGGCACGTCACACAGTCCGTACTTATACTGGCAGGAAAAAGAGGCAATTTGGAGGCCCTTGCACAAACTGGCTTTATTCTACCTAAGTTGCCCTCCCACAAGTGTGTACTCCGAAAGAGTGTTTAGTGCCGCCGCTCACCTTGTCAGCAATCGGCGTACGAGGTTACATCCAGAAAATGTGGAGAAGATGATGTTCATTAAAATGAATTATAATCAATTCCTCCGCGGAGACATTGACCAGCAGCAATTGCCTCCACAAAGTACATAGGGAGCTGAGATGGTGGATTCCAGTGGGGACGAATTGATAATCTGTGAGGAGGGGGATGTACACGGTGATATATTGGAGGGTGAAGATGAGGTGGACATCTTGCCTCTGTAGAGCCAGTTTGTGCAAGGAGAGATTAATTGCTTCTTTTTTGGGGGGGGTCCAAACCAACCCGTCATATCAGTCACAGTCGTGTGGCAGACCCTGTCACTGAAATGATGGGTTGGTTAAAGTGTGCATGTCCTGTTTTGTTTATACAACATAAGGGTGGGTGGGAGGGCCCAAGGACAATTCCATCTTGCACCTCTTTTTTCTTTTCTTTTTCTTTGCATCATAGGGTCGCTAATCTTACTCACACAGTCAGCTACCTCATTGCGCCTCTTTTTTTCTTTGCGTCATGTGCTGTTTGGGGAGGGTTTTTTGGAAGGGACATCCTGCGTGACACTGCAGTGCCACTCCTAGATGGGCCCGGTGTTTGTGTCGGCCACTAGGGTCGCTAATCTTACTCACACAGCTACCTCATTGCGCCTCTTTTTTTCTTTGCGTCATGTGCTGATTGGGGAGGGTTTTTTGGAAGGGACATCCTGCGTGACACTGCAGTGCCACTCCTAGATGGGCCCGGTGTTTGTGTCGGCCACTAGGGTCGCTAATCTTACTCACACAGCTACCTCATTGCGCCTCTTTTTTTCTTTGCGTCATGTGCTGTTTGGGGAGGGTTTTTTGGAAGGGACATCCTGCGTGACACTGCAGTGCCACTCCTAGATGGGCCCGGTGTTTGTGTCGGCCACTAGGGTCGCTAATCTTACTCACACAGCTACCTCATTGCGCCTCTTTTTTTCTTTGCGTCATGTGCTGTTTGGGGAGGGTTTTTTGGAAGGGCCATCCTGCGTGACACTGCAGTGCCACTCCTAGATGGGCCCGGTGTTTGTGTCGGCCACTAGGGTCGCTAATCTTACTCACACAGCTACCTCATTGCGCCTCTTTTTTTCTTTGCGTCATGTGCTGTTTGGGGAGGGTTTTTTGGAAGGGACATCCTGCGTGACACTGCAGTGCCACTCCTAGATGGGCCCGGTGTTTGTGTCGGCCACTAGGGTCGCTAATCTTACTCACACAGCTACCTCATTGCGCCTCTTTTTTTCTTTGCGTCATGTGCTGTTTGGGGAGGGTTTTTTGGAAGGGACATCCTGCGTGACACTGCAGTGCCACTCCTAGATGGGCCCGGTGTTTGTGTCGGCCACTAGGGTCGCTTATCTTACTCACACAGCGACCTCGGTGCAAATTTTAGGACTAAAAATAATATTGTGAGGTGTGAGGTATTCAGAATAGACTGAAAATGAGTGTAAATTATGGTTTTTGAGGTTAATAATACTTTGGGATCAAAATGACCCCCAAATTCTATGATTTAAGCTGTTTTTTAGTGTTTTTTGAAAAAAACACCCGAATCCAAAACACACCCGAATCCGACAAAAAAAATTCGGTGAGGTTTTGCCAAAACGCGTTCGAACCCAAAACACGGCCGCGGAACCGAACCCAAAACCAAAACACAAAACCCTAAAATTTCAGGCGCTCATCTCTACTAACAGGAGGCTTTAACATTTTCTTTCTAGTGTCCTTCGTTTGGGAGAAAAATGCAATGGTACAAGACAGCTTTTCCTTGCCAATATCTCTCTTTTGCAAAGAGCTGCGCATTGGAAAATTCAGGGCTATGTCGTGAAGATGATGGTCTAACAGGAGGCTTTAAAATTTTCTTTCTAGTGTCCTTCGTTTGGGAGAAAAATGCAAAGGTACAAGACAGCTTTTCCTTGCCAATATCTCTCTTTTGCAAAGAGCTGCGCATTGGAAAATTCAGGGCTATATCGTGTAGATGATGGCCTAACAGGAGGCTTTAAAATTTTAATTCTAGTGTCCTTCGTTTGGGAGAAAAATGCAATGGTACAAGACAGCTTTTCGTTGCCAATATCTCTCTTTTGCAAAGAGCTGCGCATTGGAAAATTCAGGGCTATGTCGTGTAGATGATGGCCTAACAGGAGGCTTTAAAATTTTCTTTCTAGTTTCCTTCGTTTGGGAGAAAAATGCAATGGTACAAGAAAGCTTTTCCTTGCCAATATCTCTCTTTTGCAAAGAGCTGCGCATTGGAAAATTCAGGGCTATGTCGTGTAGATGATGGCCTAACAGGAGGCTTTAAAATTTTCTTTCTAGTGTCCTTCGTTTGGGAGAAAAATGCAAAGGTACAAGACAGCTTTTCCTTGCCAATATCTCTCTTTTGCAAAGAGCTACGCATTGGAAAATTCAGGGCTATGTCGTGTAGATGATGGCCTAACAGGAGGCTTTAAAATTTTCTTTCTAGTGTCCTTCGTTTGGGAGAAAAATGCAATGGTACAAGACAGCTTTCCCTTGCCAATATCTCTCTTTTGCAAAGAGCTGCGCATTGGAAAATGCAGGGCTGTGTCGTGTAGATGATGGCCTAACAGGAGGCTTTAAAATTTTCTTTCTTGTGTCCTTCGTTTGGGAGAAAAATGCAAAGGTACAAGACAGCTTTTCCTTGCCAATATCTCTCGTTTGCAAAGAGCTGCGCATTGGAAAATTCAGGGCTATATCGTGTAGATGATGGCCTAACAGGAGGCTTTAAAATTTTCTTTCTAGTGTCCTTCGTTTGGGAGAAAAATGCAATGGTACAATACAGCTTTTCCTTGCCAATATCTCTCTTTTGCAAAGAGCTGCGCATTGGAAAATTCAGGGCTATGTCGTGTAGATGATGGCCTAACAGGAGGCTTTAACATTTTCTTTCTAGTGTCCTTCGTTTGGGAGAAAAATGCAAAGGTACAAGACAGCTTTTCCTTGCCAATATCTCTCTTTTGCAAAGAGCTGCGCATTGGAAAATTCATGGCTATGCCGTGTAGATGATGGTCTAACAGGAGGCTTTAAAATTTTCTTTCTAGTGTCCTTCGTTTGGGAGAAAAATGCAATGGTACAAGACAGCTTTTCCTTGCCAATATCTCTCTTTTGCAAAGAGCTGCGCATTGGAAAATTCAGGGCTATATCGTGTAGATGATGGCCTAACAGGAGGCTTTAAAATTTTAATTCTAGTGTCCTTCGTTTGGGAGCAAAAAGCAAAGGTACAAGACAGCTTTTCCTTGCCAATATCTCTCTTTTGCAAAGAGCTGCGCATTGGAAAATTCAGGGCTATGTCGTGTAGATGATGGCCTAACAGGAGGCTTTAAAATTTTCTTTCTAGTGTCCTTCGTTTGGGAGAAAAATGCAAAGGTACAAGACAGCTTTTCCTTGCCAATATCTCTCTTTTGCAAAGAGCTACGCATTTGAAAATTCAGGGCTATGTCATGTAGATGATGGCCTAACAGGAGGCTTTAAAATTTTCTTTCTAGTGACCTTCGTTTGGGAGAAAAATGCAAAGGTACAAGACAGCTTTTCCTTGCCAATATCTCTCTTTTGCAAAGAGCTGCGCATTGGAAAATTCAGGGCTATGTCGTGTAGATGATGGCCTAACAGGAGGCTTTAAAATTTTAATTCTAGTGTCCTTCGTTTGGGAGAAAAATGCAAAGGTACAAGACAGCTTTTCCTTGCCAATATCTCTCTTTTGCAAAGAGCTGCGCATTGGAAAATTCATGGCTATGCCGTGTAGATGATGGTCTAACAGGAGGCTTTAAAATTTTCTTTCTAGTGTCCTTCGTTTGGGAGAAAAATGCAAAGGTACAAGACAGCTTTTCCTTGCCAATATCTCTCTTTTGCAAAGAGCTACGCATTGGAAAATTCAGGGCTATGTCGTGTAGATGATGGCCTAACAGGAGGCTTTAAAATTTTCTTTCTAGTGACCTTTGTTTGGGAGAAAAATGCAAAGGTACAAGACAGCTTTTCCTTGCCAATATCTCTCTTTTGCAAAGAGCTGCGCATTGGAAAATTCAGGGCTATATCGTGTAGATGATGGCCTAACAGGAGGCTTTAACATTTTAATTCTAGTGTCCTTCGTTTGGGAGAAAAATGCAAAGGTACAAGACAGCTTTTCCTTGCCAATATCTCTCTTTTGCAAAGAGCTGCGCATTGGAAAATTCATGGCTATGCCGTGTAGATGATGGTCTAACAGGAGGCTTTAAAATGTTCTTTCTAGTGTCCTTCGTTTGGGAGAAAAATGCAAAGGTACAAGACAGCTTTTCCTTGCCAATATCTCTCGTTTGCAAAGAGCTGCGCATTGGAAAATTCAGGGCTATATCGTGTAGATGATGGCCTAACAGGAGGCTTTAAAATTTTAATTCTAGTGTCCTTCGTTTGGGTAAAAATGCAATGGTACAAGACAGCTTTTCCTTGCCAATATCTCTCGTTTGCAAAGAGCTGCGCATTGGAAAATTCAGGGCTATATCGTGTAGATGATGGCCTAACAGGAGGCTTTAAAATTTTAATTCTAGTGTCCTTCGTTTGGGATAAAAATGCAATGGTACAAGACAGCTTTTCCTTGCCAATATCTCTCTTTTGCAAAGAGCTGCGCATTGGAAAATTCAGGGCTATGTCGTGTAGATGATGGTCTAACAGGAGGCTTTAAAATTTTATTTCTAGTGTCCTTCGTTTGGGAGAAAAATGCAATGGTACAAGACTGCTTTTCCTTGCCAATATCTCTCTTTTGCAAAGAGCTGCGCATTGGAAAATTCAGGGCTGTGTCGTGTAGATGATGGCCTAACAGGAGGCTTTAAAATTTTCTTTCTTGTGTCCTTCGTTTGGGAGAAAAATGCAAAGGTACAAGACAGCTTTTCCTTGCCAATATCTCTCGTTTGCAAAGAGCTGAGCATTGGAAAATTCAGGGCTATATCGTGTAGATGATGGCCTAACAGGAGGCTTTAAAATTTTAATTCTAGTGTCCTTCGTTTGGGAGAAAAATGCAATGGTACAAGACAGCTTTTCCTTGCCAATATCTCTCTTTTGCAAAGAGCTGCGCATTGGAAAATTCAGGGCTATGTCGTGTAGATGATGGTCTAACAGGAGGCTTTAAAATTTTCTTTCTAGTGTCCTTCGTTTGGGAGAAAAATGCAATGGTACAATACAGCTTTTCCTTGCCAATATCTCTCTTTTGCAAAGAGCTGCGCATTGGAAAATTCAGGGCTATGTCGTGTAGATGATGGCCTAACAGGAGGCTTTAAAATTTTCTTTCTAGTGTCCTTCGTTTGGGAGAAAAATGCAAAGGTACAAGACAGCTTTTCCTTGCCAATATCTCTCTTTTGCAAAGAGCTGCGCATTGGAAAATTTATGGCTATGCCGTGTAGATGATGGTCTAACAGGAGGCTTTAAAATTTTCTTTCTAGTGTCCTTCGTTTGGGAGAAAAATGCAATGGTACAAGACAGCTTTTCCTTGCCAATATCTCTCTTTTGCAAAGAGCTGCGCATTGGAAAATTCAGGGCTATGTCGTGTAGATGATGGCCTAACAGGAGGCTTTAAAATTTTCTTTCTAGTGTCCTTCGTTTGGGAGAAAAATGCAAAGGTACAAGACAGCTTTTCCTTGCCAATATCTCTCTTTTGCAAAGAGCTACGCATTTGAAAATTCAGGGCTATGTCATGTAGATGATGGCCTAACAGGAGGCTTTAAAATTTTCTTTCTAGTGACCTTCGTTTGGGAGAAAAATGCAAAGGTACAAGACAGCTTTTCCTTGCCAATATCTCTCTTTTGCAAAGAGCTGCGCATTGAAAAATTCAGGGCTATGTCGTGTAGATGATGGCCTAACAGGAGGCTTTAAAATTTTAATTCTAGTGTCCTTCGTTTGGGAGAAAAATGCAAAGGTACAAGACAGCTTTTCCTTGCCAATATCTCTCTCTTGCAAAGAGCTGCGCATTGGAAAATTCAGGGCTATGTCGTGTAGATGATGGCCTAACAGGAGGCTTTAACATTTTCTTTCTAGTGTCCTTCGTTTGGGAGAAAAATGCAATGGTACAAGACAGCTTTTCCTTGCCAATATCTCTCTTTTGCAAAGAGCTGCGCATTGGAAAATTCAGGGCTATGTCGTGTAGATGATGGTCTAACAGGAGGCTTTAAAATTTTCTTTCTAGTGTCCTTCGTTTGGGAGAAAAATGCAAAGGTACAAGACAGCTTTTCCTTGCCAATATCTCTCTTTTGCAAAGAGCTGCGCATTGGAAAATTCAGGGCTATATCGTGTAGATGATGGCCTAACAGGAGGCTTTAAAATTTTAATTCTAGTGTCCTTCGTTTGGGAGAAAAATGCAAAGGTACAAGACAGCTTTTCCTTGCCAATATCTCTCTTTTGCAAAGAGCTGCGCATTGGAAAATTCATGGCTATGCCGTGTAGATGATGGTCTAACAGGAGGCTTTAAAATGTTCTTTCTAGTGTCCTTCGTTTGGGAGAAAAATGCAAAGGTACAAGACAGCTTTTCCTTGCCAATATCTCTCGTTTGCAAAGAGCTGCGCATTGGAAAATTCAGGGCTATATCGTGTAGATGATGGCCTAACAGGAGGCTTTAAAATTTTCTTTCTAGTGTCCTTCGTTTGGGAGAAAAATGCAAAGGTACAAGACAGCTTTTCCTTGCCAATATCTCTCTTTTGCAAAGAGCTGCGCATTGGAAAATTTATGGCTATGCCGTGTAGATGATGGTCTAACAGGAGGCTTTAAAATTTTCTTTCTAGTGTCCTTCGTTTGGGAGAAAAATGCAATGGTACAAGACAGCTTTTCCTTGCCAATATCTCTCTTTTGCAAAGAGCTGCGCATTGGAAAATTCAGGGCTATATCGTGTAGATGATGGCCTAACAGGAGGCTTTAAAATTTTAATTCTAGTGTCCTTCGTTTGGGAGCAAAATGCAAAGGTACAAGACAGCTTTTCCTTGCCAATATCTCTCTTTTGCAAAGAGCTGCGCATTGGAAAATTCAGGGCTATGTCGTGTAGATGATGGCCTAACAGGAGGCTTTAAAATTTTCTTTCTAGTGTCCTTCGTTTGGGAGAAAAATGCAAAGGTACAAGACAGCTTTTCCTTGCCAATATCTCTCTTTTGCAAAGAGCTACGCATTTGAAAATTCAGGGCTATGTCATGTAGATGATGGCCTAACAGGAGGCTTTAAAATTTTCTTTCTAGTGACCTTCGTTTGGGAGAAAAATGCAAAGGTACAAGACAGCTTTTCCTTGCCAATATCTCTCTTTTGCAAAGAGCTGCGCATTGGAAAATTCAGGGCTATGTCGTGTAGATGATGGCCTAACAGGAGGCTTTAAAATTTTAATTCTAGTGTCCTTCGTTTGGGAGAAAAATGCAAAGGTACAAGACAGCTTTTCCTTGCCAATATCTCTCTCTTGCAAAGAGCTGCGCATTGGAAAATTCAGGGCTATGTCGTGTAGATGATGGCCTAACAGGAGGCTTTAACATTTTCTTTCTAGTGTCCTTCGTTTGGGAGAAAAATGCAATGGTACAAGACAGCTTTTCCTTGCCAATATCTCTCTTTTGCAAAGAGCTGCGCATTGGAAAATTCAGGGCTATGTCGTGTAGATGATGGTCTAACAGGAGGCTTTAAAATTTTCTTTCTAGTGTCCTTCGTTTGGGAGAAAAATGCAAAGGTACAAGACAGCTTTTCATTGCCAATATCTCTCTTTTGCAAAGAGCTGCGCATTGGAAAATTCATGGCTATGCCGTGTAGATGATGGTCTAACAGGAGGCTTTAAAATGTTCTTTCTAGTGTCCTTCGTTTGGGAGAAAAATGCAAAGGTACAAGACAGCTTTTCCTTGCCAATATCTCTCGTTTGCAAAGAGCTGCGCATTGGAAAATTCAGGGCTATATCGTGTAGATGATGGCCTAACAGGAGGCTTTAAAATTTTAATTCTAGTGTCCTTCGTTTGGGAGAAAAATGCAATGGTACAAGACAGCTTTTCCTTGCCAATATCTCTCTTTTGCAAAAAGCTGCGCATTGGAAAATTCAGGGCTATGTCGTGTAGATGATGGTCTAACAGGAGGCTTTAAAATTTTATTTCTAGTGTCCTTCGTTTGGGAGAAAAATGCAATGGTACAAGACAGCTTTTCCTTGCCAATATCTCTCTTTTGCAAAGAGCTGCGCATTGGAAAATTCAGGGCTATGTCGTGTAGATGATGGTCTAACAGGAGGCTTTAAAATTTTCTTTCTAGTGTCCTTCGTTTGGGAGAAAAATGCAAAGGTACAAGACAGCTTTTCCTTGCCAATATCTCTCGTTTGCAAAGAGCTGCGCATTGGAAAATTCAGGGCTATATCGTGTAGATGATGGCCTAACAGGAGGCTTTAAAATTTTAATTCTAGTGTCCTTCGTTTGGGAGAAAAATGCAATGGTACAAGACAGCTTTTCCTTGCCAATATCTCTCTTTTGCAAAGAGCTGCGCATTGGAAAATTCAGGGCTATGTCGTGTAGATGATGGTCTAACAGGAGGCTTTAAAATTTTCTTTCTAGTGTCCTTCGTTTGGGAGAAAAATGCAATGGTACAATACAGCTTTTCCTTGCCAATATCTCTCTTTTGCAAAGAGCTGCGCATTGGAAAATTCAGGGCTATGTCGTGTAGATGATGGCCTAACAGGAGGCTTTAAAATTTTCTTTCTAGTGTCCTTCGTTTGGGAGAAAAATGCAAAGGTACAAGACAGCTTTTCCTTGCCAATATCTCTCTTTTGCAAAGAGCTGCGCATTGGAAAATTCATGGCTATGCCGTGTAGATGATGGTCTAACAGGAGGCTTTAAAATTTTCTTTCTAGTGTCCTTCGTTTGGGAGAAAAATGCAATGGTACAAGACAGCTTTTCCTTGCCAATATCTCTCTTTTGCAAAGAGATGCGCATTGGAAAATTCAGGGCTATATCGTGTAGATGATGGCCTAACAGGAGGCTTTAAAATTTTAATTCTAGTGTCCTTCGTTTGGGAGCAAAATGCAAAGGTACAAGACAGCTTTTCCTTGCCAATATCTCTCTTTTGCAAAGAGCTGCGCATTGGAAAATTCAGGGCTATGTCGTGTAGATGATGGCCTAACAGGAGGCTTTAAAATTTTCTTTCTAGTGTCCTTCGTTTGGGAGAAAAATGCAAAGGTACAAGACAGCTTTTCCTTGCCAATATCTCTCTTTTGCAAAGAGCTACGCATTGGAAAATTCAGGGCTATGTCATGTAGATGATGGCCTAACAGGAGGCTTTAAAATTTTAATTCTAGTGTCCTTCGTTTGGGAGAAAAATGCAAAGGTACAAGACAGCTTTTCCTTGCCAATATCTCTCTTTTGCAAAGAGCTGCGCATTGGAAAATTCAGGGCTATGTCGTGTAGATGATGGCCTAACAGGAGGCTTTAACATTTTCTTTCTAGTGTCCTTCGTTTGGGAGAAAAATGCAATGGTACAAGACAGCTTTTCCTTGCCAATATCTCTCTTTTGCAAAGAGCTGCGCATTGGAAAATTCAGGGCTATGTCGTGTAGATGATGGTCTAACAGGAGGCTTTAAAATTTTCTTTCTAGTGTCCTTCGTTTGGGAGAAAAATGCAAAGGTACAAGACAGCTTTTCCTTGCCAATATCTCTCTTTTGCAAAGAGTTGCGCATTGGAAAATTCAGGGCTATATCGTGTAGATGATGGCCTAACAGGAGGCTTTAAAATTTTAATTCTAGTGTCCTTCGTTTGGGAGCAAAATGCAAAGGTACAAGACAGCTTTTCCTTGCCAATATCTCTCTTTTGCAAAGAGCTGCGCATTGGAAAATTCAGGGCTATGTCGTGTAGATGATGGCCTAACAGGAGGCTTTAAAATTTTCTTTCTAGTGTCCTTCGTTTGGGAGAAAAATGCAATGGTACAAGACAGCTTTTCCTTGCCAATATCTCTCTTTTGCAAAGAGATGCGCATTGGAAAATTCAGGGCTATATCGTGTAGATGATGGCCTAACAGGAGGCTTTAAAATTTTAATTCTAGTGTCCTTCGTTTGGGAGCAAAATGCAAAGGTACAAGACAGCTTTTCCTTGCCAATATCTCTCTTTTGCAAAGAGCTGCGCATTGGAAAATTCAGGGCTATGTCGTGTAGATGATGGCCTAACAGGAGGCTTTAAAATTTTCTTTCTAGTGTCCTTCGTTTGGGAGAAAAATGCAAAGGTACAAGACAGCTTTTCCTTGCCAATATCTCTCTTTTGCAAAGAGCTACGCATTGGAAAATTCAGGGCTATGTCATGTAGATGATGGCCTAACAGGAGGCTTTAAAATTTTAATTCTAGTGTCCTTCGTTTGGGAGAAAAATGCAAAGGTACAAGACAGCTTTTCCTTGCCAATATCTCTCTTTTGCAAAGAGCTGCGCATTGGAAAATTCAGGGCTATGTCGTGTAGATGATGGCCTAACAGGAGGCTTTAACATTTTCTTTCTAGTGTCCTTCGTTTGGGAGAAAAATGCAATGGTACAAGACAGCTTTTCCTTGCCAATATCTCTCTTTTGCAAAGAGCTGCGCATTGGAAAATTCAGGGCTATGTCGTGTAGATGATGGTCTAACAGGAGGCTTTAAAATTTTCTTTCTAGTGTCCTTCGTTTGGGAGAAAAATGCAAAGGTACAAGACAGCTTTTCCTTGCCAATATCTCTCTTTTGCAAAGAGTTGCGCATTGGAAAATTCAGGGCTATATCGTGTAGATGATGGCCTAACAGGAGGCTTTAAAATTTTAATTCTAGTGTCCTTCGTTTGGGAGAAAAATGCAAAGGTACAAGACAGCTTTTCCTTGCCAATATCTCTCTTTTGCAAAGAGCTGCGCATTGGAAAATTCATGGCTATGCCGTGTAGATGATGGTCTAACAGGAGGCTTTAAAATGTTCTTTCTAGTGTCCTTCGTTTGGGAGAAAAATGCAAAGGTACAAGACAGCTTTTCCTTGCCAATATCTCTCGTTTGCAAAGAGCTGCGCATTGGAAAATTCAGGGCTATATCGTGTAGATGATGGCCTAACAGGAGGCTTTAAATTTTAATTCTAGTGTCCTTCGTTTGGGAGAAAAATGCAAAGGTACAAGACAGCTTTTCCTTGCCAATATCTCTCTTTTGCAATGAGCTGCGCATTGGAAAATTCAGGGCTATGTCGTGTAGATGATGGCCTAACAGGAGGCTTTAACATTTTCTTTCTAGTGTCCTTCGTTTGGGAGAAAAATGCAATGGTACAAGACAGCTTTTCCTTGCCAATATCTCTCTTTTGCAAAGAGCTGCGCATTGGAAAATTCAGGGCTATGTCGTGTAGATGATGGTCTAACAGGAGGCTTTAAAATTTTCTTTCTAGTGTCCTTCGTTTGGGAGAAAAATGCAAAGGTACAAGACAGCTTTTCCTTGCCAATATCTCTCTTTTGCAAAGAGCTGCGCATTGGAAAATTCAGGGCTATATCGTGTAGATGATGGCCTAACAGGAGGCTTTAAAATTTTAATTCTAGTGTCCTTCGTTTGGGATTAAAATGCAAAGGTACTAGACAGCTTTTCCTTGCCAATATCTCTCTTTTGCAAAGAGCTGCGCATTGGAAAATTCATGGCTATGCCGTGTAGATGATGGTCTAACAGGAGGCTTTAAAATGTTCTTTCTAGTGTCCTTCGTTTGGGAGAAAAATGCAAAGGTACAAGACAGCTTTTCCTTGCCAATATCTCTCGTTTGCAAAGAGCTGCGCATTGGAAAATTCAGGGCTATATCGTGTAGATGATGGCCTAACAGGAGGCTTTAAAATTTTAATTCTAGTGTCCTTCGTTTGGGAGAAAAATGCAATGGTACAAGACAGCTTTTCCTTGCCAATATCTCTCTTTTGCAAAGAGCTGCGCATTGGAAAATTCAGGGCTATGTCGTGTAGATGATGGTCTAACAGGAGGCTTTAAAATTTTATTTCTAGTGTCCTTCGTTTGGGAGAAAAATGCAATGGTACAAGACAGCTTTTCCTTGCCAATATCTCTCTTTTGCAAAGAGCTACGCATTGGAAAATTCAGGGCTATGTCGTGTAGATGATGGCCTAACAGGAGGCTTTAAAATTTTCTTTCTAGTGTCCTTCGTTTGGGAGAAAAATGCAATGGTACAAGACAGCTTTCCCTTGCCAATATCTCTCTTTTGCAAAGAGCTGCGCATTGGAAAATGCAGGGCTGTGTCGTGTAGATGATGGCCTAACAGGAGGCTTTAAAATTTTCTTTCTTGTGTCCTTCGTTTGGGAGAAAAATGCAAAGGTACAAGACAGCTTTTCCTTGCCAATATCTCTCGTTTGCAAAGAGCTGCGCATTGGAAAATTCAGGGCTATATCGTGTAGATGATGGCCTAACAGGAGGCTTTAAAATTTTCTTTCTAGTGTCCTTCGTTTGGGAGAAAAATGCAATGGTACAATACAGCTTTTCCTTGCCAATATCTCTCTTTTGCAAAGAGCTGCGCATTGGAAAATTCAGGGCTATGTCGTGTAGATGATGGCCTAACAGGAGGCTTTAACATTTTCTTTCTAGTGTCCTTAGTTTGGGAGAAAAATGCAAAGGTACAAGACAGCTTTTCCTTGCCAATATCTCTCTTTTGCAAAGAGCTGCGCATTGGAAAATTCATGGCTATGCCGTGTAGATGATGGTCTAACAGGAGGCTTTAAAATTTTCTTTCTAGTGTCCTTCGTTTGGGAGAAAAATGCAATGGTACAAGACAGCTTTTCCTTGCCAATATCTCTCTTTTGCAAAGAGCTGCGCATTGGAAAATTCAGGGCTATATCGTGTAGATGATGGCCTAACAGGAGGCTTTAAAATTTTAATTCTAGTGTCCTTCGTTTGGGAGCAAAAAGCAAAGGTACAAGACAGCTTTTCCTTGCCAATATCTCTCTTTTGCAAAGAGCTGCGCATTGGAAAATTCAGGGCTATGTCGTGTAGATGATGGCCTAACAGGAGGCTTTAAAATTTTCTTTCTAGTGTCCTTCGTTTGGGAGAAAAATGCAAAGGTACAAGACAGCTTTTCCTTGCCAATATCTCTCTTTTGCAAAGAGCTACGCATTTGAAAATTCAGGGCTATGTCATGTAGATGATGGCCTAACAGGAGGCTTTAAAATTTTCTTTCTAGTGACCTTCGTTTGGGAGAAAAATGCAAAGGTACAAGACAGCTTTTCCTTGCCAATATCTCTCTTTTGCAAAGAGCTGCGCATTGGAAAATTCAGGGCTATGTCGTGTAGATGATGGCCTAACAGGAGGCTTTAAAATTTTAATTCTAGTGTCCTTCGTTTGGGAGAAAAATGCAAAGGTACAAGACAGCTTTTCCTTGCCAATATCTCTCTTTTGCAAAGAGCTGCGCATTGGAAAATTCATGGCTATGCCGTGTAGATGATGGTCTAACAGGAGGCTTTAAAATGTTCTTTCTAGTGTCCTTCGTTTGGGAGAAAAATGCAAAGGTACAAGACAGCTTTTCCTTGCCAATATCTCTCGTTTGCAAAGAGCTGCGCATTGGAAAATTCAGGGCTATATCGTGTAGATGATGGCCTAACAGGAGGCTTTAAATTTTAATTCTAGTGTCCTTCGTTTGGGAGAAAAATGCAAAGGTACAAGACAGCTTTTCCTTGCCAATATCTCTCTTTTGCAATGAGCTGCGCATTGGAAAATTCAGGGCTATGTCGTGTAGATGATGGCCTAACAGGAGGCTTTAAAATTTTCTTTCTAGTGTCCTTCGTTTGGGAGAAAAATGCAAAGGTACAAGACAGCTTTTCCTTGCCAATATCTCTCTTTTGCAAAGAGCTACGCATTGGAAAATTCAGGGCTATGTCGTGTAGATGATGGCCTAACAGGAGGCTTTAAAATTTTCTTTCTAGTGACCTTTGTTTGGGAGAAAAATGCAAAGGTACAAGACAGCTTTTCCTTGCCAATATCTCTCTTTTGCAAAGAGCTGCGCATTGGAAAATTCAGGGCTATATCGTGTAGATGATGGCCTAACAGGAGGCTTTAACATTTTAATTCTAGTGTCCTTCGTTTGGGAGAAAAATGCAAAGGTACAAGACAGCTTTTCCTTGCCAATATCTCTCTTTTGCAAAGAGCTGCGCATTGGAAAATTCATGGCTATGCCGTGTAGATGATGGTCTAACAGGAGGCTTTAAAATGTTCTTTCTAGTGTCCTTCGTTTGGGAGAAAAATGCAAAGGTACAAGACAGCTTTTCCTTGCCAATATCTCTCGTTTGCAAAGAGCTGCGCATTGGAAAATTCAGGGCTATATCGTGTAGATGATGGCCTAACAGGAGGCTTTAAAATTTTAATTCTAGTGTCCTTCGTTTGGGTAAAAATGCAATGGTACAAGACAGCTTTTCCTTGCCAATATCTCTCGTTTGCAAAGAGCTGCGCATTGGAAAATTCAGGGCTATATCGTGTAGATGATGGCCTAACAGGAGGCTTTAAAATTTTAATTCTAGTGTCCTTCGTTTGGGATAAAAATGCAATGGTACAAGACAGCTTTTCCTTGCCAATATCTCTCTTTTGCAAAGAGCTGCGCATTGGAAAATTCAGGGCTATGTCGTGTAGATGATGGTCTAACAGGAGGCTTTAAAATTTTATTTCTAGTGTCCTTCGTTTGGGAGAAAAATGCAATGGTACAAGACAGCTTTTCCTTGCCAATATCTCTCTTTTGCAAAGAGCTGCGCATTGGAAAATTCAGGGCTGTGTCGTGTAGATGATGGCCTAACAGGAGGCTTTAAAATTTTCTTTCTTGTGTCCTTCGTTTGGGAGAAAAATGCAAAGGTACAAGACAGCTTTTCCTTGCCAATATCTCTCGTTTGCAAAGAGCTGAGCATTGGAAAATTCAGGGCTATATCGTGTAGATGATGGCCTAACAGGAGGCTTTAAAATTTTAATTCTAGTGTCCTTCGTTTGGGAGAAAAATGCAATGGTACAAGACAGCTTTTCCTTGCCAATATCTCTCTTTTGCAAAGAGCTGCGCATTGGAAAATTCAGGGCTATGTCGTGTAGATGATGGTCTAACAGGAGGCTTTAAAATTTTCTTTCTAGTGTCCTTCGTTTGGGAGAAAAATGCAATGGTACAATACAGCTTTTCCTTGCCAATATCTCTCTTTTGCAAAGAGCTGCGCATTGGAAAATTCAGGGCTATGTCGTGTAGATGATGGCCTAACAGGAGGCTTTAAAATTTTCTTTCTAGTGTCCTTCGTTTGGGAGAAAAATGCAAAGGTACAAGACAGCTTTTCCTTGCCAATATCTCTCTTTTGCAAAGAGCTGCGCATTGGAAAATTTATGGCTATGCCGTGTAGATGATGGTCTAACAGGAGGCTTTAAAATTTTCTTTCTAGTGTCCTTCGTTTGGGAGAAAAATGCAATGGTACAAGACAGCTTTTCCTTGCCAATATCTCTCTTTTGCAAAGAGCTGCGCATTGGAAAATTCAGGGCTATGTCGTGTAGATGATGGCCTAACAGGAGGCTTTAAAATTTTCTTTCTAGTGTCCTTCGTTTGGGAGAAAAATGCAAAGGTACAAGACAGCTTTTCCTTGCCAATATCTCTCTTTTGCAAAGAGCTACGCATTTGAAAATTCAGGGCTATGTCATGTAGATGATGGCCTAACAGGAGGCTTTAAAATTTTCTTTCTAGTGACCTTCGTTTGGGAGAAAAATGCAAAGGTACAAGACAGCTTTTCCTTGCCAATATCTCTCTTTTGCAAAGAGCTGCGCATTGAAAAATTCAGGGCTATGTCGTGTAGATGATGGCCTAACAGGAGGCTTTAAAATTTTAATTCTAGTGTCCTTCGTTTGGGAGAAAAATGCAAAGGTACAAGACAGCTTTTCCTTGCCAATATCTCTCTCTTGCAAAGAGCTGCGCATTGGAAAATTCAGGGCTATGTCGTGTAGATGATGGCCTAACAGGAGGCTTTAACATTTTCTTTCTAGTGTCCTTCGTTTGGGAGAAAAATGCAATGGTACAAGACAGCTTTTCCTTGCCAATATCTCTCTTTTGCAAAGAGCTGCGCATTGAAAAATTCAGGGCTATGTCGTGTAGATGATGGTCTAACAGGAGGCTTTAAAATTTTCTTTCTAGTGTCCTTCGTTTGGGAGAAAAATGCAAAGGTACAAGACAGCTTTTCCTTGCCAATATCTCTCTTTTGCAAAGAGCTGCGCATTGGAAAATTCAGGGCTATATCGTGTAGATGATGGCCTAACAGGAGGCTTTAAAATTTTAATTCTAGTGTCCTTCGTTTGGGAGAAAAATGCAAAGGTACAAGACAGCTTTTCCTTGCCAATATCTCTCTTTTGCAAAGAGCTGCGCATTGGAAAATTCATGGCTATGCCGTGTAGATGATGGTCTAACAGGAGGCTTTAAAATGTTCTTTCTAGTGTCCTTCGTTTGGGAGAAAAATGCAAAGGTACAAGACAGCTTTTCCTTGCCAATATCTCTCGTTTGCAAAGAGCTGCGCATTGGAAAATTCAGGGCTATATCGTGTAGATGATGGCCTAACAGGAGGCTTTAAAATTTTCTTTCTAGTGTCCTTCGTTTGGGAGAAAAATGCAAAGGTACAAGACAGCTTTTCCTTGCCAATATCTCTCTTTTGCAAAGAGCTGCGCATTGGAAAATTTATGGCTATGCCGTGTAGATGATGGTCTAACAGGAGGCTTTAAAATTTTCTTTCTAGTGTCCTTCGTTTGGGAGAAAAATGCAATGGTACAAGACAGCTTTTCCTTGCCAATATCTCTCTTTTGCAAAGAGCTGCGCATTGGAAAATTCAGGGCTATATCGTGTAGATGATGGCCTAACAGGAGGCTTTAAAATTTTAATTCTAGTGTCCTTCGTTTGGGAGCAAAATGCAAAGGTACAAGACAGCTTTTCCTTGCCAATATCTCTCTTTTGCAAAGAGCTGCGCATTGGAAAATTCAGGGCTATGTCGTGTAGATGATGGCCTAACAGGAGGCTTTAAAATTTTCTTTCTAGTGTCCTTCGTTTGGGAGAAAAATGCAAAGGTACAAGACAGCTTTTCCTTGCCAATATCTCTCTTTTGCAAAGAGCTACGCATTTGAAAATTCAGGGCTATGTCATGTAGATGATGGCCTAACAGGAGGCTTTAAAATTTTCTTTCTAGTGACCTTCGTTTGGGAGAAAAATGCAAAGGTACAAGACAGCTTTTCCTTGCCAATATCTCTCTTTTGCAAAGAGCTGCGCATTGGAAAATTCAGGGCTATGTCGTGTAGATGATGGCCTAACAGGAGGCTTTAAAATTTTAATTCTAGTGTCCTTCGTTTGGGAGAAAAATGCAAAGGTACAAGACAGCTTTTCCTTGCCAATATCTCTCTCTTGCAAAGAGCTGCGCATTGGAAAATTCAGGGCTATGTCGTGTAGATGATGGCCTAACAGGAGGCTTTAACATTTTCTTTCTAGTGTCCTTCGTTTGGGAGAAAAATGCAATGGTACAAGACAGCTTTTCCTTGCCAATATCTCTCTTTTGCAAAGAGCTGCGCATTGGAAAATTCAGGGCTATGTCGTGTAGATGATGGTCTAACAGGAGGCTTTAAAATTTTCTTTCTAGTGTCCTTCGTTTGGGAGAAAAATGCAAAGGTACAAGACAGCTTTTCCTTGCCAATATCTCTCTTTTGCAAAGAGCTGCGCATTGGAAAATTCAGGGCTATATCGTGTAGATGATGGCCTAACAGGAGGCTTTAAAATTTTAATTCTAGTGTCCTTCGTTTGGGAGAAAAATGCAAAGGTACAAGACAGCTTTTCATTGCCAATATCTCTCTTTTGCAAAGAGCTGCGCATTGGAAAATTCATGGCTATGCCGTGTAGATGATGGTCTAACAGGAGGCTTTAAAATGTTCTTTCTAGTGTCCTTCGTTTGGGAGAAAAATGCAAAGGTACAAGACAGCTTTTCCTTGCCAATATCTCTCGTTTGCAAAGAGCTGCGCATTGGAAAATTCAGGGCTATATCGTGTAGATGATGGCCTAACAGGAGGCTTTAAAATTTTAATTCTAGTGTCCTTCGTTTGGGAGAAAAATGCAATGGTACAAGACAGCTTTTCCTTGCCAATATCTCTCTTTTGCAAAAAGCTGCGCATTGGAAAATTCAGGGCTATGTCGTGTAGATGATGGTCTAACAGGAGGCTTTAAAATTTTATTTCTAGTGTCCTTCGTTTGGGAGAAAAATGCAATGGTACAAGACAGCTTTTCCTTGCCAATATCTCTCTTTTGCAAAGAGCTGCGCATTGGAAAATTCAGGGCTATGTCGTGTAGATGATGGCCTAACAGGAGGCTTTAAAATTTTCTTTCTTGTGTCCTTCGTTTGGGAGAAAAATGCAAAGGTACAAGACAGCTTTTCCTTGCCAATATCTCTCGTTTGCAAAGAGCTGCGCATTGGAAAATTCAGGGCTATATCGTGTAGATGATGGCCTAACAGGAGGCTTTAAAATTTTAATTCTAGTGTCCTTCGTTTGGGAGAAAAATGCAATGGTACAAGACAGCTTTTCCTTGCCAATATCTCTCTTTTGCAAAGAGCTGCGCATTGGAAAATTCAGGGCTATGTCGTGTAGATGATGGTCTAACAGGAGGCTTTAAAATTTTCTTTCTAGTGTCCTTCGTTTGGGAGAAAAATGCAATGGTACAATACAGCTTTTCCTTGCCAATATCTCTCTTTTGCAAAGAGCTGCGCATTGGAAAATTCAGGGCTATGTCGTGTAGATGATGGCCTAACAGGAGGCTTTAAAATTTTCTTTCTAGTGTCCTTCGTTTGGGAGAAAAATGCAAAGGTACAAGACAGCTTTTCCTTGCCAATATCTCTCTTTTGCAAAGAGCTGCGCATTGGAAAATTCATGGCTATGCCGTGTAGATGATGGTCTAACAGGAGGCTTTAAAATTTTCTTTCTAGTGTCCTTCGTTTGGGAGAAAAATGCAATGGTACAAGACAGCTTTTCCTTGCCAATATCTCTCTTTTGCAAAGAGCTGCGCATTGGAAAATTCAGGGCTATGTCGTGTAGATGATGGCCTAACAGGAGGCTTTAAAATTTTCTTTCTAGTGTCCTTCGTTTGGGAGAAAAATGCAAAGGTACAAGACAGCTTTTCCTTGCCAATATCTCTCTTTTGCAAAGAGCTGCGCATTGGAAAATTCAGGGCTATGTCGTGTAGATGATGGCCTAACAGGAGGCTTTAAAATTTTAATTCTAGTGTCCTTCGTTTGGGAGCAAAATGCAAAGGTACAAGACAGCTTTTCCTTGCCAATATCTCTCTTTTGCAAAGAGCTGCGCATTGGAAAATTCAGGGCTATGTCGTGTAGATGATGGCCTAACAGGAGGCTTTAAAATTTTCTTTCTAGTGTCCTTCGTTTGGGAGAAAAATGCAAAGGTACAAGACAGCTTTTCCTTGCCAATATCTCTCTTTTGCAAAGAGCTACGCATTGGAAAATTCAGGGCTATGTCATGTAGATGATGGCCTAACAGGAGGCTTTAAAATTTTAATTCTAGTGTCCTTCGTTTGGGAGAAAAATGCAAAGGTACAAGACAGCTTTTCCTTGCCAATATCTCTCTTTTGCAAAGAGCTGCGCATTGGAAAATTCAGGGCTATGTCGTGTAGATGATGGCCTAACAGGAGGCTTTAACATTTTCTTTCTAGTGTCCTTCGTTTGGGAGAAAAATGCAATGGTACAAGACAGCTTTTCCTTGCCAATATCTCTCTTTTGCAAAGAGCTGCGCATTGGAAAATTCAGGGCTATGTCGTGTAGATGATGGTCTAACAGGAGGCTTTAAAATTTTCTTTCTAGTGTCCTTCGTTTGGGAGAAAAATGCAAAGGTACAAGACAGCTTTTCCTTGCCAATATCTCTCTTTTGCAAAGAGTTGCGCATTGGAAAATTCAGGGCTATATCGTGTAGATGATGGCCTAACAGGAGGCTTTAAAATTTTAATTCTAGTGTCCTTCGTTTGGGAGCAAAATGCAAAGGTACAAGACAGCTTTTCCTTGCCAATATCTCTCTTTTGCAAAGAGCTGCGCATTGGAAAATTCAGGGCTATGTCGTGTAGATGATGGCCTAACAGGAGGCTTTAAAATTTTCTTTCTAGTGTCCTTCGTTTGGGAGAAAAATGCAATGGTACAAGACAGCTTTTCCTTGCCAATATCTCTCTTTTGCAAAGAGATGCGCATTGGAAAATTCAGGGCTATATCGTGTAGATGATGGCCTAACAGGAGGCTTTAAAATTTTAATTCTAGTGTCCTTCGTTTGGGAGCAAAATGCAAAGGTACAAGACAGCTTTTCCTTGCCAATATCTCTCTTTTGCAAAGAGCTGCGCATTGGAAAATTCAGGGCTATGTCGTGTAGATGATGGCCTAACAGGAGGCTTTAAAATTTTCTTTCTAGTGTCCTTCGTTTGGGAGAAAAATGCAAAGGTACAAGACAGCTTTTCCTTGCCAATATCTCTCTTTTGCAAAGAGCTACGCATTGGAAAATTCAGGGCTATGTCATGTAGATGATGGCCTAACAGGAGGCTTTAAAATTTTAATTCTAGTGTCCTTCGTTTGGGAGAAAAATGCAAAGGTACAAGACAGCTTTTCCTTGCCAATATCTCTCTTTTGCAAAGAGCTGCGCATTGGAAAATTCAGGGCTATGTCGTGTAGATGATGGCCTAACAGGAGGCTTTAACATTTTCTTTCTAGTGTCCTTCGTTTGGGAGAAAAATGCAATGGTACAAGACAGCTTTTCCTTGCCAATATCTCTCTTTTGCAAAGAGCTGCGCATTGGAAAATTCAGGGCTATGTCGTGTAGATGATGGTCTAACAGGAGGCTTTAAAATTTTCTTTCTAGTGTCCTTCGTTTGGGAGAAAAATGCAAAGGTACAAGACAGCTTTTCCTTGCCAATATCTCTCTTTTGCAAAGAGTTGCGCATTGGAAAATTCAGGGCTATATCGTGTAGATGATGGCCTAACAGGAGGCTTTAAAATTTTAATTCTAGTGTCCTTCGTTTGGGAGAAAAATGCAAAGGTACAAGACAGCTTTTCCTTGCCAATATCTCTCTTTTGCAAAGAGCTGCGCATTGGAAAATTCATGGCTATGCCGTGTAGATGATGGTCTAACAGGAGGCTTTAAAATGTTCTTTCTAGTGTCCTTCGTTTGGGAGAAAAATGCAAAGGTACAAGACAGCTTTTCCTTGCCAATATCTCTCGTTTGCAAAGAGCTGCGCATTGGAAAATTCAGGGCTATATCGTGTAGATGATGGCCTAACAGGAGGCTTTAAATTTTAATTCTAGTGTCCTTCGTTTGGGAGAAAAATGCAAAGGTACAAGACAGCTTTTCCTTGCCAATATCTCTCTTTTGCAATGAGCTGCGCATTGGAAAATTCAGGGCTATGTCGTGTAGATGATGGCCTAACAGGAGGCTTTAACATTTTCTTTCTAGTGTCCTTCGTTTGGGAGAAAAATGCAATGGTACAAGACAGCTTTTCCTTGCCAATATCTCTCTTTTGCAAAGAGCTGCGCATTGGAAAATTCAGGGCTATGTCGTGTAGATGATGGTCTAACAGGAGGCTTTAAAATTTTCTTTCTAGTGTCCTTCGTTTGGGAGAAAAATGCAAAGGTACAAGACAGCTTTTCCTTGCCAATATCTCTCTTTTGCAAAGAGCTGCGCATTGGAAAATTCAGGGCTATATCGTGTAGATGATGGCCTAACAGGAGGCTTTAAAATTTTAATTCTAGTGTCCTTCGTTTGGGATTAAAATGCAAAGGTACTAGACAGCTTTTCCTTGCCAATATCTCTCTTTTGCAAAGAGCTGCGCATTGGAAAATTCATGGCTATGCCGTGTAGATGATGGTCTAACAGGAGGCTTTAAAATGTTCTTTCTAGTGTCCTTCGTTTGGGAGAAAAATGCAAAGGTACAAGACAGCTTTTCCTTGCCAATATCTCTCGTTTGCAAAGAGCTGCGCATTGGAAAATTCAGGGCTATATCGTGTAGATGATGGCCTAACAGGAGGCTTTAAAATTTTAATTCTAGTGTCCTTCGTTTGGGAGAAAAATGCAATGGTACAAGACAGCTTTTCCTTGCCAATATCTCTCTTTTGCAAAGAGCTGCGCATTGGAAAATTCAGGGCTATGTCGTGTAGATGATGGTCTAACAGGAGGCTTTAAAATTTTATTTCTAGTGTCCTTCGTTTGGGAGAAAAATGCAATGGTACAAGACAGCTTTTCCTTGCCAATATCTCTCTTTTGCAAAGAGCTGCGCATTGGAAAATTCAGGGCTATGTCGTGTAGATGATGGCCTAACAGGAGGCTTTAAAATTTTCTTTCTTGTGTCCTTCGTTTGGGAGAAAAATGCAAAGATACAAGACAGCTTTTCCTTGCCAATATCTCTCGTTTGCAAAGAGCTGCGCATTGGAAAATTCAGGGCTATATCGTGTAGATGATGGCCTAACAGGAGGCTTTAAAATTTTAATTCTAGTGTCCTTCGTTTGGGAGAAAAATGCAATGGTACAAGACAGCTTTTCCTTGCCAATATCTCTCTTTTGCAAAGAGCTGCGCATTGGAAAATTCAGGGCTATGTCGTGTAGATGATGGTCTAACAGGAGGCTTTAAAATTTTCTTTCTAGTGTCCTTCGTTTGGGAGAAAAATGCAATGGTACAATACAGCTTTTCCTTGCCTATATCTATCTTTTGCAAAGAGCTGCGCATTGGAAAATTCAGGGCTATGTCGTGTAGATGATGGCCTAACAGGAGGCTTTAAAATTTTCTTTCTAGTGTCCTTCGTTTGGGAGAAAAATGCAAAGGTACAAGACAGCTTTTCCTTGCCAATATCTCTCTTTTGCAAAGAGCTGCGCATTGGAAAATTCATGGCTATGCCGTGTAGATGATGGTCTAACAGGAGGCTTTAAAATTTTCTTTCTAGTGTCCTTCGTTTGGGAGAAAAATGCAATGGTACAAGACAGCTTTTCCTTGCCAATATCTCTCTTTTGCAAAGAGCTGCGCATTGGAAAATTCAGGGCTATATCGTGTAGATGATGGCCTAACAGGAGGCTTTAAAAAAAATTTTCTAGTGTCCTTCGTTTGGGAGCAAAATGCAAAGGTACAAGACAGCTTTTCCTTGCCAATATCTCTCTTTTGCAAAGAGCTACGCATTGGAAAATTCAGGGCTATGTCATGTAGATGATGGCCTAACAGGAGGCTTTAAAATTTTCTTTCTAGTGACCTTCGTTTGGGAGAAAAATGCAAAGGTACAAGACAGCTTTTCCTTGCCAATATCTCTCTTTTGCAAAGAGCTGCGCATTGGAAAATTCAGGGCTATGTCGTGTAGATGATGGCCTAACAGGCGGCTTTAAAATTTTAATTCTAGTGTCCTTCGTTTGGGAGAAAAATGCAAAGGTACAAGACAGCTTTTCCTTGCCAATATCTCTCTTTTGCAAAGAGCTGCGCATTGGAAAATTCAGGGCTATATCGTGTAGATGATGGCCTAACAGGAGGCTTTAACATTTTCTTTCTAGTGTCCTTCGTTTGGGAGAAAAATGCAATGGTACAAGACAGCTTTTCCTTGCCAATATCTCTCTTTTGCAAAGAGCTGCGCATTGGAAAATTCAGGGCTATGTCGTGTAGATGATGGCCTAACAGGAGGCTTTAAAATTTTCTTTCTAGTGTCCTTCGTTTGGGAGAAAAATGCAAAGGTACAAGACAGCTTTTCCTTGCCAATATCTCTCGTTTGCAAAGAGCTGCGCATTGGAAAATTCAGGGCTATATCGTGTAGATGATGGCCTAACAGGAGGCTTTAAAATTTTAATTCTAGTGTCCTTCGTTTGGGAGAAAAATGCAATGGTACAAGACAGCTTTTCCTTGCCAATATCTCTCTTTTGCAAAGAGCTGCGCATTGGAAAATTCAGGGCTATGTCGTGTAGATGATGGTCTAACAGGAGGCTTTAAAATTTTATTTCTAGTGTCCTTCGTTTGGGAGAAAAATGCAATGGTACAAGACAGCTTTTCCTTGCCAATATCTCTCTTTTGCAAAGAGCTGCGCATTGGAAAATTCAGGGCTATGCCGTGTAGATGATGGTCTAACAGGAGGCTTTAAAATTTTCTTTCTAGTGTCCTTCGTTTGGGAGAAAAATGCAATGGTACAAGACAGCTTTTCCTTGCCAATATCTCTCTTTTGCAAAGAGCTGCGCATTGGAAAATTCAGGGCTCTATCGTGTAGATGATGGCCTAACAGGAGGCTTTAAAATTTTAATTCTAGTGTCCTTCGTTTGGGAGCAAAATGCAAAGGTACAAGACAGCTTTTCCTTGCCAATATCTCTCTTTTGCAAAGAGCTGCGCATTGGAAAATTCAGGGCTATGTCGTGTAGATGATGGCCTAACAGGAGGCTTTAAAATTTTCTTTCTAGTGTCCTTCGTTTGGGAGAAAAATGCAAAGGTACAAGACAGCTTTTCCTTGCCAATATCTCTCTTTTGCAAAGAGCTGCGCATTGGAAAATTCAGGGCTATGTCGTGTAGATGATGGCCTAACAGGAGGCTTTAACATTTTCTTTCTAGTGTCCTTCGTTTGGGAGAAAAATGCAATGGTACAAGACAGCTTTTCCTTGCCAATATCTCTCTTTTGCAAAGAGCTGCGCATTGGAAAATTCAGGGCTATGTCGTGTAGATGATGGTCTAACAGGAGGCTTTAAAATTTTCTTTCTAGTGTCCTTCGTTTGGGAGAAAAATGCAATGGTACAAGACAGCTTTTCCTTGCCAATATCTCTCTTTTGCAAAGAGCTGCGCATTGGAAAATTCAGGGCTATGTCGTGTAGATGATGGCCTAACAGGAGGCTTTAAAATTTTCTTTCTAGTGTCCTTCGTTTGGGAGAAAAATGCAAAGGTACAAGACAGCTTTTCCTTGCCAATATCTCTCGTTTGCAAAGAGCTGCGCATTGGAAAATTCAGGGCTATATCGTGTAGATGATAGCCTAACAGGAGGCTTTAAAATTTTAATTCTAGTGTCCTTCGTTTGGGAGAAAAATGCAATGGTACAAGACAGCTTTTCCTTGCCAATATCTCTCTTTTGCAAAGAGCTGCGCATTGGAAAATTCAGGGCTATGTCGTGTAGATGATGGCCCAACAGGAGGCTTTAAAATTTTAATTCTAGTGTCCTTCGTTTGGGAGAAAAATGCAATGGTACAAGACAGCTTTTCCTTGCCAATATCTCTCTTTTGCAAAGAGCTGCGCATTGGAAAATTCAGGGCTATGTCGTGTAGATGATGGTCTAACAGGAGGCTTTAAAATTTTCTTTCTAGTGTCCTTCGTTTGGGAGAAAAATGCAATGGTACAAGACAGCTTTTCCTTTCCAATATCTCTCTTTTGCAAAGAGCTGCGCATTGGAAAATTCAGGGCTATGTCGTGTAGATGATGGCCTAACAGGAGGCTTTAAAATTTTCTTTCTAGTGTCCTTCGTTTGGGAGAAAAATGCAACGGTACAAGACAGCTTTTCCTTGCCAATATCTCTCTTTTGCAAAGAGCTGCGCATTGGAAAATTCAGGGCTATATCGTGTAGATGATGGCCTAACAGGAGGCTTTAAAATTTTAATTCTAGTGTCCTTCGTTTGGGAGAAAAATGCAAAGGTACAAGACAGCTTTTCCTTGCCAATATCTCTCTTTTGCAAAGAGCTGCGCATTGGAAAATTCATGGCTATGCCGTGTAGATGATGGTCTAACAGGAGGCTTTAAAATGTTCTTTCTAGTGTCCTTCGTTTGGGAGAAAAATGCAAAGGTACAAGACAGCTTTTCCTTGTCAATATCTCTCGTTTGCAAAGAGCTGCGCATTGGAAAATTCAGGGCTATATCGTGTAGATGATGGCCTAACAGGAGGCTTTAAAATTTTAATTCTAGTGTCCTTCGTTTGGGAGAAAAATGCAATGGTACAAGACAGCTTTTCCTTGCCAATATCTCTCTTTTGCAAAGAGCTGCGCATTGGAAAATTCAGGGCTATGTCGTGTAGATGATGGTCTAACAGGAGGCTTTAAAATTTTATTTCTAGTGTCCTTCGTTTGGGAGAAAAATGCAATGGTACAAGACAGCTTTTCCTTGCCAATATCTCTCTTTTGCAAAGAGCTGCGCATTGGAAAATTCAGGGCTATGTCGTGTAGATGATGGCCTAACTGGAGGCTTTAAAATTTTCTTTCTTGTGTCCTTCGTTTGGGAGAAAAATGCAATGGTACAATACAGCTTTTCCTTGCCAATATCTCTCTTTTGCAAAGAGCTGCGCATTGGAAAATTCAGGGCTATGTCGTGTAGATGATGGCCTAACAGGAGGCTTTAAAATTTTCTTTCTAGTGTCCTTCGTTTGGGAGAAAAATGCAATGGTACAAGACAGCTTTTCCTTGCCAATATCTCTCTTTTGCAAAGAGCTGCGCATTGGAAAATTCAGGGCTATGTCGTGTAGATGATGGCCTAACAGGAGGCTTTAAAATTTTCTTTCCCGCTTTGCAGCAGGATGACTGCTGTGATATTTCATCTTCCTCGCAAAGGACTGTTGAACAGTCAATTGCTTACTCGAAGTAGGTCAAGTGGGCTTACGACTTCCCCTCTGGGATGACCATCGACTCCCAGCAGCAACAACAGCAGCGCCAGCAGCAGTAGGCGTTACACGCAAGGATGCATCGGAGGAATCCCAGGCAGGAGAGGACTCGTCAGAATTGCCAGTGACATTGCCTGCAGGACTATTGGCATTCCTGGGGAAGGAGGAAATTGACACTGAGGGAGTTGGTGGGGTGGTTTGCGTGAGCTTGGTTACAAGAGGAAGGGATTTACTGGTCAGTGGACTGCTTCCGCTGTCACCCAAAGTTTTTGAACTTGTCACTGACTTATTATGAATGCGCTGCAGGTGACGTATAAGGGAGGATGTTCCGAGGTGGTTAACGTCCTTACCCCTACTTATTACAGCTTGACAAAGGCAACACACGGCTTGACACCTGTTGTCCGCTTTTCTGTTGAAATACCTCCACACTGAAGAGCTGATTTTTTTGGTATTTTCACCAGGCATGTCAACGGCCATATTCCTCCCACGGACAACAGGTGTCTCCCCGGGTGCCTGACTTAAACAAACCACCTCACCATCAGAATCCTCCTGGTCAATTTCCTCCCCAGCGCCAGCAACACCCATATCCTCCTCATCCTGGTGTACTTCAACACTGACATCTTCAATCTGACTATCAGGAACTGGACTGCGGGTGCTCCTTCCAGCACTTGCAGGGGGCGTGCAAATGGTGGAAGGCGCATGCTCTTCACGTCCAGTGTTGGGAAGGTCAGGCATCGCAACCGACACAATTGGACTCTCCTTGTGGATTTGGGATTTCGAAGAACGCACAGTTCTTTGCGGTGCTACTGCTTTTGCCAGCTTGAGTCTTTTCATTTTTCTAGCGAGAGGCTGAGTGCCTCCATCCTCATGTGAAGCTGAACCACTAGCCATGAACATAGGCCAGGGCCTCAGCCGTTCCTTGCCACTCCGTGTGGTAAATGGCATATTGGCAAGTTTACGCTTCTCCTCCGACAATTTTATTTTAGGTTTTGGAGTCCTTTTTTTACTGATATTTGGTGTTTTGGATTTGACATGCTCTGTACTATGACATTGGGCATCGGCCTTGGCAGACGACGTTGCTGGCATTTCATCGTCTCGGCCATGACTAGTGGCAGCAGCTTCAGCACGAGGTGGAAGTGGATCTTGATCTTTCCCTAATTTTGGAACCTCAACATTTTTGTTCTCCATATTTTAATAGGCACAACTAAAAGGCACCTCAGGTAAACAATGGAGATGGATGGATACTAGTATACAATTATGGACGGACTGCCGAGTGCCGACACAGAGGTAGCCACAGCCGTGAACTACCGTACTGTACTGTGTCTGCTGCTAATATAGACTGGTTGATAAAGAGATGTCGTAGTATGTATGTATGAAGAAGAAAGAAAAAAAAACCACGGGTAGGTGGTATACAATTATGGACGGACTGCCGAGTGCCGACACAGAGGTAGCCACAGCCGTGAACTACCGTACTGTACTGTGTCTGCTGCTAATATAGACTGGTTGATAAAGAGATGTAGTAGTATGTATGTATAAAGAAGAAAGAAAAAAAAACCACGGGTAGGTGGTATACAATTATGGACGGACTGCCGAGTGCCGACACAGAGGTAGCCACAGCCGTGAACTACCGTACTGTACTGTGTCTGCTGCTAATATAGACTGGTTGATAAAGAGATGTTGTAGTACGTATGTATAAAGAAGAAAGAAAAAAAAACCACGGTTAGGTGGTATACAATTATGGACGGACTGCCGAGTGCCGACACAGAGGTAGCCACAGCCATGAACTACCGTACTGTACTGTGTCTGCTGCTAATATAGACTGGTTGATAAAGAGATGTCGTAGTATGTATGCATGAAGAAGAAAGAAAAAAAAACCACGGTTAGGTGGTATACAATTATGGACGGACTGCCGAGTGCCGACACAGAGGTAGCCACAGCCGTGAACTACCGTACTGTACTGTGTCTGCTGCTAATATAGACTGGTTGATAAAGAGATGTCGTAGTATGTATGTATAAAGAAGAAAGAAAAAAAAACCACGGTTAGGTGGTATACAATTATGGACGGACTGCCGAGTGCCGACACAGAGGTAGCCACAGCCGTGAACTACCGTACTGTACTGTGTCTGCTGCTAATATAGACTGGTTGATAAAGAGATGTAGTAGTATGTATGTATAAAGAAGAAAGAAAAAAAAACCACGGGTAGGTGGTATACAATTATGGATGGACTGCCGAGTGCCGACACAGAGGTAGCTACAGCCGTGAACTACCGTACTGTGTCTGCTGCGACTGGATGATAAATAATGATATAAAAAATATATATATATCACTACTGCAGCCGGACAGGTATATATATTATATAATGACGGACCTGCTGGACACTGTCTGTCAGCAGAATGAGTTTTTTATAGAATAAAAAAAAAAACACCACACAAGTGAAGTCACACGACGAGTGTTTAACTTTTTCAGGCAATCACAATATAGTATACTACTAACTATACTGGTGGTCAGTGTGGTCAGGTCACTGGTCAGTCACACTGGCAGTGGCACTCCTGCAGCAAAAGTGTGCACTGTTTAATTTTAATATAATATGTACTCCTGGCTCCTGCTATAACCTATAACTGGCACTGCAGTGCTCCCCAGTCTCCCCCACAATTATAAGCTGTGTGAGCTGAGCACAGTCAGATATATAATATATACATAGATGATGCAGCACACTGGGCTGAGCAGTGCACACAGATATGGTATGTGACTGTCTTGTACTCCTGGCTCCTGCTATAACCTATAACTGGCACTGCAGTGCTCCCCAGTCTCCCCCACAATTATAAGCTGTGTGAGCTGAGCACAGTCAGATATATAATATATACATAGATGATGCAGGCATGCAGCACACTGGGCTGAGCAGTGCACACAGATATGGTATGTGACTGAGTCACTGTGTGTACCGTTTTTTTCAGGCAGAGAACGGATATATTAAATAAAACCCTGCACTGCTGGTGGTCACTGTGGTCAGTCACTAAACTCTGCACTCTCTTCTACAGTATCAGCCTCAGGTCAATCTCTCTCTCTCTCTCTCTCTCTCCTAATCTAAATGGAGAGGACGCCAGCCACGTCCTCTCCCTATCAATCTCAATGCACGTGTGAAAATGGCGGCGACGCGCGGCTCCTTATATAGAATCCGAGTCTCGCGAGAATCCGACAGCGTCATGATGACGTTCGGGCGCGCTCGGGTTAACCGAGCAAGGCGGGAAGATCCGAGTCGCTCGGACCCGTGAAAAAAAACATGAAGTTCGTGCGGGTTCGGATTCAGAGAAACCGAACCCGCTCATCTCTAATTGTGGGTAATTCAGACCTGATCGCTAGGGTGTGTTTTTTGCATCCCTGTAATCAGGTAGTTGCCGCCTACAGCGGAAGGGAAAATTTGCTGTGCAGGTGTGTGATCACATGTGCACAAGAGCTGCACAGCTCAGCACTTACTCAGCCATTGAGGTGACGTCACAAATCCTCCCACAAAACGCCGGGTCCCTCCAGTGTTTTTCCGGACACTCCCTAGAAACATTCAGTTGCCACCCACACAAACACCCTCTTCTTGTCAATCTTCTTGTGATCTCCGGACCGTCGCACTTACGCATTGTGGCGCATACGCATGTGCAGTGCAGACCAGATTGCCCACTGGGTGAAAATAAATTGAAGCGATCTGGTCTGAATAAGCCTCAATGTCTATTCACGGGAGACAGAGGGGCTGGGGCATGGCCAGCAGCTCACAGAGCACCTATAATGACAAAAATGGGAGACATGGCTCATGATCGCGATATACCTGCGAAGGTACGCCCTCTACTGATTGACAGGCAGAGGCATTCGCATTTTCTGCGGGGCACCCGGAGAAAATGTAGGCACACGCACAGGATGGACCCTGCGTATATGCCCCCATCCTCTTCATAGTTTTTGCGGTTGGAACGCGTATTACGATCCAAACTGAATTAGGCCCTATATGTCTTATATACACGAGCAGTGTGAAAACATCAATCGATGGGGGTAATTCCAAGATGATCGCAGCAGGAATTTTGTTAGCAGTTGGGCAAAACCATGTGTACTGCAGGGGAGGCAGATATAACATGTGCAGAAAGAGTTAGATTTGGGTGAGTTATTATGTTTCTGTGCAGGGTAAATACTGACTGCTTTATTTTTACACTGCAAATTAGATTGCAGATTGAACACACCACACCCAAATCTAACTCTCTCTGCACATGTTAAATCTGCCTTCCCTGCAGTGCACATAGGTGGTCATTCCGAGTTGTTCGCTCGGTAATTTTCTTCGCATCGCAGCGATTTTCCGCTTAATGCGCATGCGCAATGTTCACACTGCGACTGCGCCAAGTAAATTTGCTATGCAGTTAGGAATATTACTCACGGTTTTTTCATCGTTCTGGTGATCGTAATGTGATTGACAGGAAGTGGGTGTTTCTGGGCGGAAACAGGCCGCTTTAGGGGCGTGTGGGAAAAAATGCTACCGTTTCTGGGGAAAACGCGGGAGTGGCTGGAGAAACGGAGGAGTGTCTGGACGAACGCTGGGTGTGTTTGTGACGTCAAACCAGGAACGACAAGCACTGAACTGATCGCACTGGCAGAGTAAGTCTCGAGCTACTCAGAAACTGCACAGAGATGTCTTATCGCAATATTGCAAATCTTTCGTTCGCAATTTTAAGATGCTAAGATTCACTCCCAGTAGGCGGCAGCTTAGCGTGTGCAATGCTGCTAAAAGCAGCTTGCGAGCGAACAACTCGGAATGAGGGCCATGGGGGGTAATTCTGAGTTGATCGCAGCAGGATTTTTGTTAGCAGTTGGGCAAAACCATGTGCACTGCATTTACGAACAGATGATTTTTTTATATAAATTTTAAAATGTTAGTAAATGTGTGTGTTTTTTTCAACCTGGAAGCCCAACATCGATTAAGATCGATCTTAAATAGACCCCTGGGTTTTAAGGATAACCATGGTTGAGTCCAATGGTTAATTCACATTGACCGAAGTTCTAATTAAGTCACCTGTGCTCAAGCATGATATCCTTAAAATCTGGATTGCAATGACAGCATTTTGGAACTATGCCTAAGGGTTTAATTTTTACATTTATCCACTGACAATAAATCTACCTACAATATCCCTGTAACTGTTATGATTACAGTATTTCACTAAATAATTTAATTTGCTGAACCTTCTGTAAAAAGAAATATTAAGCTGCTGTAATTCCCAGATGCAGCAAATTTGTTAGCTAGTGGGCAAAACCATGTGCACTGCAGGGATGGGGGGGGGGGGGGGCAGATATAACATTTGCAGAGAGATTTAGGTGGGTTATATTGTTTGTGTGCAGGGTAAATACTGGCTGTTTTGTTTTTACACTGCAATTTAGATTTCAGTTTGAACACACCGCACCAAAATCTAACTCTCTCTGCACATATTATACCCCCCCCCCCCCTGCAGTGTACATGGTTTTAGCTAATAAATTTGCTGCTGTGATCAGATCTGAGTTAAGCCCTATGTATTTGGCACTGGCAAAGGGTTAGAGGCCTTGCTGTAGAGCTCACACCTTTCTTATCATGCATTGTAATATTTCCTATGTCCTGATGTTGTGCTCTCTGCTCCATCCAAGTAAACAGCAATGTAGCATGGCTATCAAAGAGCGTGAAGATTGCAGATTTCCTGGGATTAATGCTAAGGAATGCTATTCCAGAGGCTGCTGCTTTAATTCAAGTGTCACTGGGGTTAAATGGTGTTTTTACCTTAAAAACACAGGTAGAGTATATAGTACAGTGGTAAAGTGGGAGCATGTAGTGCTATTGATTACAGATTTGATGGAGCTTAAACATGGATAAGGTCCATGGCTCTAAGAGTTTATCTTGTGTATCCTTTATTCTTAGTCATGGTCAGATAAGATTAGAAAATACCATTTAAGTGGAAATTTCCTGTTAGCTGTTTTTCAGTTTGCTCAACTGTCTGATTAACTGGTCCTAAAAAAGGACCAAAGGAGCTAAATTGCCCTGTGATCTAGCTAAATTGCCCCAGTTAAAAAAAAAAAAAAAAACTAAGCTGCTGTAATTCCTGGATGTTTCCTTACTGCATCAACAGGAAGTGACAAGAAACAATGTAATGTGGAACCGTACAGCAGAAGGGATTGCGGCTACCCCACAATAAGTGCAGCGGAATGTAAGAAGAGGAATTGTTGCTTTGACTGCAGCATTCCCGGGGTTAACTGGTGTTTCTTCAAGTCACAAGGTATGGAGCTGCTGTATAGTTACTCGCAAGTCAGTAGTTGTATGATGCTCACACCTGTTAAGCTGGATACACACAGAATGCCCTACACAGGGGGTGAAATGAACGCCCCCCCCACCCCCCGTACGCTCAGCACACATCACGCTGTGCTGAGCGGGGGGAGAGATGTGTGCTGAGCAGTTCGCTCAGCTCACATCTCTCCCCAAAATCGGGCCGTGAATACGGACCTTTAAACTGGATCCACACTTAGATTATCTGTCCAATTTTTTTTTCTAGTTGAAACAAAATTATGCTAATATGTGGCAGCAAATTACAATTGACCATTTGCTCACAAACACTGGAAAACATCCAAAAATGGTCATTTAGATAAATTGGTTAAATCCATTTCATTTAGCTAATTTATCCAAACTACCTTTATTGTATCTTTGTGGGTGAATGATGTGTGGGTCAGTGTTGAGGGTGGTGGAGGAGATGGGTAATAGGCACAGCAGGGTGTGGACAGTCAAATAGTGTGCTTAGAGGTTCAGAGTCATTGTATGAGACTCTGGCAACAGTGACTTGATGAGTCTGGTGTCCATAGGGTGGGACGCATTAACCTTTTTATGCTATTGAAATAGTTCTCCTCCTGACCGACGCAGTTCCTTGCTCCGAGGTTGGTGTATTGTCCTGTTGCAGCGCCTCTCCACTGTGGTCACAGTGAGCTGTGTGGTGTTGCTGGCGCATGCCAATCTCCCCCCAACCTCCCTCTTGCATTTCAGACCTACGTACGCATGATGGGATCTTGTATGATATGCGCGTGTGCTGTAGAGATGAAAGTGGGGGTGAGGAGGCAGATCGTGAGATGGGGAAACTTTGTGGACTGTTAGCGAAGGGGAGCACTGGGCAATCTGAGTTGCAAAGAGGGCAGCAGAAGAGGTTATTGCATGTGCACTGGTGACAGGTCCATCCTTGGTGGCCAGCCTCAGTGGTAAAGGGGTACATGAGCTAGTGTCCCTTGGCCAGCCATGTACCATGGCCACCTCCCTACCTCCTATATATTCTCCCTGATCTGTCACTTTGTTACGGTCTGCTGCTGGCACTGGTGTATCGTCCTGCAGTTGCCGTCTCCGCCCATTGCTGTGACTTCCCCCAGAGTTAGCCACACAGAGTGACAGATCTGGGAAAATATATAGGAGATCATTACTTTCACTTGCAGCCTACCTTATTTTTTGCAGCCTAGCATGCTCCTGACCCCTTCTCTCACTAATACTTATACAACATTCATGAACTCATCTTAAGGTTTCTTTATTATTCAGTCACACTGTCTTGGATCCAAACCATTTCCTGTGGCATTGCAGTCAAACAATTGAGCTATTTACCCTTGCATAGAAAGGTATAATCTAAGCTAGAGAATTCTATTTGGAGCTCACCTTGTACTTTGTGAAGAAATAATCAGCTTTGTGGCTGAGCAGATATATGGAGTGTGTGGCTGCACACTGCATTGATCTGCTGAGTTGCAATGCTAATAATTTTTTTTTTTGCAAAGTACCAATAGCTTCATTGTGAAGGTGGAAAGAAGGGTGTTACGGCATGGAATGTACAAACTGCGAGACCCTGCTGGTAGCGCCTTTGTCTATTTAGTAGGAAGGGCACGTAACAGCCGGGGGGCAATGGAGGAAGCCCCTTTAGGGCTGGGGCCCGGCGGCAACTGACTCCGTTGTCTCTGGCAGTTCCGCCCCTGGACTAGAGGAATGGTCAAGAACATGGCAACATTTAATGCCAAAAAATGCAAAATCATACACGTCTCAAAAATGCAAAGGCTAACTATAATATTAAGGGCATTATAATGGCAAGAAGGAAAGCTATCTAAGTATTACTATTTCAGGTAAGCAATGTAACAAAGCAATAGGAAAGGCAAGTCAGATGCTTGTTTGCATAGGTTAAAGAACCTGTAGCAGAAAAAAGTAATACAGGTTGAGTATCCCATATCAAAATATTCCGAAATACGGAATATTCCGAAATACGGACTTTTTTGAGTGAGACTGAGATAGTGAATCCTTTGTGTTTTGATGGCTCAGTGTACACACACTTTGTTTAATACTCAAAGTTATTAAAAATATTGTATTAAATGAACTTCAGACTGTGTGTATAAGGTGTATATGAAACATAAATGAATTCTGTGAATGTACACACACTTTGTTTAATGCACAAAGTTATAAAAAATATTGCCTAAAATGACCTTCAGGCTGTGTGTATAAGGTGTATATGAAACATAAATGCCTTCTGTGCTTAGATTTAGGTCCCATCACCATAATATCTCGTTATGGTATGCAATTATTCCAAAATACAGAAAAATCCGATATCCAAAATTCCTCTGGTCCCAAGCATTTTGGATAAGGGATACTCAACCTGTAATGCCACTGTATAGGTCCTTGGTACAGCCACATTTAGAATCCTGTGTTCAGTTCCAGAAGCCATATCTCCAGAAGGCTGTAAATACATTAGGGCAACTAAAATTGTGCATGGCCTACATCACAAAACTTACCTGGAAATACTAAAAAATGTTGATGTGTATAGTTTGGAGAAGGGAAGAGGGAACATACAGTAATAGAAACATTTAAATATATAGGGAGGAATGTAATAGGGTGTGAGAATCAGAAAGTGAGAGATTTTGTGTTTTTTCCTGTTGTTTTTTTTTTTTGGTTTGATTGTTTGTTTTTAAAGTGGCAATCCTTTACATGGCAAAACCAGGTTGATATTTGCCATGTAAAGGATTGCCACCGTGGGCATGTGTAGAAGGGGCACTGCTACTGTTGGCATTATGTGTGTAAGCTGCACTGATATGGTGGTTATGTGTATAAAGGGCACTGCGACTGTGGGTATTATTATTATTATTATTATTATTATTATATGCGGTGTAATGACAATAAGATAGTGCTACTGTGTCCCTAGATGTGTCCCTTTATTAAGTATTGGAGAGAGGGCCCAAATTAATAGTTTGCAGGGAGGCGCCAAACACCCTAGCACTGGCCCTTTGGTAGGGGACAGGATTTGCTTCTGCTTGTGCACATATGTTATGATTGCCAGCCAACAGCACTGGTTTTGCCTATAACACTAACTATAAATATTTTGAATTGGTCCTGGACCACCAATCCAAGGCACCCCTGCAAGTGTCCTGAGGCACCCCAGGGTGCAGTTTGAGAACCACTGGTCTAGTGAGTACCCAGGATAATTATTGTAGCTGGTCTGCGGGTAACAGCTCTCAGATCCACTTCTAGAAAAAATGCAGCAATGTAATTTGAGTGACAAACTGCAGAGATTAACCCTTTCTGTGACTGCTGCACAGGGATCACACAAACTCTATTCATAGGGCTGACTTCACTTAGGGGAGATGTTCTCACCCCGCAAAGAAGTGCGAGTATATACCGCACTTACGGTACCATTGGATTTACAGATATTTTCTTGCAATACACTATGGGGGTCATTCTGAGTTGATTGCTCGCTAGCAGTTTTTAGCAGCCATGCAAACGCATTGTCGCTGCCCACTGGAGAGTGTATATTCACTTTGGAGAAGTGCGAACACTTGAGCAGCAGAGCGCCTGCAAAATCGTTTCAAAATAAGACCAGCACTGTAGTTACACTTCGTGTGCGTTGATTCTAACAACCGAGGGACGGCTTTTGATGTCACACACCCATCCAGCGAATGCCCAGCCACGTCTGCATTTCTTCTGCCACGCCTGCATTTTTCCAAGCACTCCCTGAAAACGGTCAGTTGCCACCCAGAAACGCCCTCTTTCTGTCAATCTCCTTGTGGCCTGTTCTGTGATTGGAATAATCGCTAGAACTAGTGCAAAACCACAATGGACTTTGTACCCGTATGATGCGCATGCACATTACGGAGCATGCGCATGCACAGATTAGCCATTTTTTTTCAACTGATTGCTACGCAGCGAACAACGGTAGCATGCGATCAACTCGGAATGACCCCCTATATACATAGAAACATGGATTTTTACTGCAGGAATTATGGTTAGTTTAGGGGTATCGGTTAGGGTCAACAGAGGTGTAGCTAGGGGTCCAAGCGCCCCTGGCAAAGTAAGGGACTGGCGCCCCCCCTTTCGATAAAGCATTGCAGTCCATTGGCGGTTACCATGTTGGAGCCACAGCAACTGACCCCCTCCCCCACACGCTGCCCTACATCATCGGCTGGGATTCACTGTTGGTGTGAAGCCACTGGGAACAGTCTGGTAGCATTAGCAGCAGTCTGTGTCATAGATAGGGAAGGCAGAAGGTTAACTAGCTAATAGCAGTCTGTTGGCAGCAGAGGCTGGGCGGGGGGCTGAGAATGAGCCAACGCTGATCAGTGTCCAGTCTGCTTAGACAAAAATATTTTGTGATCAGGGCTGGTTCTAGACCAAAGGAGCCAATGGCAAAAATTTCCTTTGGCACCCCCCTCCCCCACACACATACACACACATACACACACACACACACACACACACACACACACACACACCAAAAAAGAACATATCCCAGTTTAACATAACGCTATGTGGTGCAAGGTGTGGAGCTGGTTACTTGTATCAGACCTCTGACATTTGCCTTTTCACCCATATTGCATACTTTTTCTTGCAGGTTGTGTCTTAATTCAAGAAGTGTTCTAAGTACTTCAGCTTAGTATCTTTACTGACCCCTCTTTACCCCACACTACATAACTGACCCCTCTATACCCTACACTACATCACTGACCTTTCTATAACCATCACTGCATTACTGACCCCTCTATACAGTACACTGACCTCTATATACCTGCTAGTACATCCCTGATGCCTATATTCCCTAAGCTAAATCCCTGACGCCTCTATTCCCTACGCTACATCCCTGACGCCTCTATTCCCTATGCTACATCCCTGACGCCTCTATACCCTACGCTACATCCCTGATGCCTCTATTCCCTACGCTACATTCCTGATGCCTCTATAACCTACGCTACATCCCTGACGCCTCTATACCCTACGCTACATCCCTGACGCCTCTATACAGTACAATGCATTACTGATCCCTCTAGACCATACATCCTCATTACATCAGAGAGATAGTGAAACACTGGAAAAAATAAGGATAAAGTGGACTACAGAAACTGATGCTCTAAACAAAGGAGAGAGAGAGAGAGAAAAGCACAAGGGAAAGTGGGCAATCGGAACACCATAGAGAGAGGAGAGATAGAAATGCCTGAAAAAGTAAAGGGGGTTGGGTATGGCATCCGGCGCTCGGGATTCCAGCAGTCACATGATACCTAATCCTAACCCTCTGGGGGGGTGGCGGATAGGGCTAACCCTCAGGGGGTGGCAGCTAGGACTAACCCCCCCCCCCTCCTAGTGCCTTCCCTAACACCCGCTCCCCCGGTCCTAACCCTCCCTCCAATACTCGCCTTCGGGATGTTGGCTGTCTGTGTGCCGGCACCAGTCTCCCAAGTGGTGTCAGGATTCCAACATCGGTCAAATGACCGCCGGTATACCGTCTGCCGGGATGGTAAATGTATCCTGAGGACAGGTAGTGAGTGTGGAGGGATAGGTGGTTCAGTAAAATGTAACAGCTCAAACTGCGATCATTCACTGATAAATTGATTTATAGCTCTCCCTTTTTAACCATTGCAGTCATAAAAGCAATGTTTTTTAAACTTTTAAATAAAGCTTGTTAGCATCCCCAGCACACTGTATATGCTGGGAGATGTAGTTCTCAATATGAAAACATTTAATTACTGTATGAACTCTAATTCCCCAACTGAAACCTCTCACAAACACACACTCCTAAATCTAGTACACACACACACACACACACACACATTTCCCCAGTACTGACTCTCATCACTTCCACACACTGACAACTCCCTCCTGCGACTCTCCCCACTGACACTGACAGCTCCCTCACAGTCACACACATCCTCCACCCCCCCACACACACACTGATAGCACACATGCACAAATCCCCCCCTCCTCGACACTAACTGTCACGGACTGCTTGGGCAGCAGGGGGCAGGCTCTGACTTGAAGTGCTGAAATTCAACAGCTCTCTCGAACTTGCAAGGCATGGCTGTGCAGCTGTCTCCAGCCATCTCCTTGCCCACTGTGTAATTTGTGGCGTTCTCTGATGTTCCCCGCTCTGCCTCTACAACCGGCACATAATGTACAGCAGTGGTGACTCCTGAGTATGGGCCTGGAGAACTCCGCCTACCGGGGGGTAGGGATTAATAATTTCAAAGGGGCAGAGCTAGGAGTGAAGCAGTGGACAGCAGTTGAGGGGCGTTTCAAACTGTAACAGGGTTGGGACAATTTCAGTATCCTTCCCTCACCGTCTAATTGGTCAGTCCCACGCTGATTGCCATAGCGCCCTTTCGAGACTGCAGAACTCTATCCCTTAGCCACGGTTGGCACAGCTGGATGGTGCCCCTGGCAAGTGCCATCCTGGCCAAGGGGTAGATACGCCCCTGAGGGTCAGGGCCAGCAACAGAAATCTCGGGGCCCAGTGCACTGATATCTCTGGGGCCCCCTCAACCCCCCCTTAACTTGGCAGAGGGATCTTTAAAAAAAATGGAGCCTTTGACTCGGACCGTCAGTGAGGCCGGCAGGTGGTTTTCATACTGGGCTATCCAGCTCTTCGGTGGCGGTGGCAGGGACATTCAGAAAAGGGCCAGCACAGCAACATGCATAATAATGGCAATACAGTATGGACCACAGGGACTGGACAAAGTGATGGGGTAAAAGGAGGGGGGAGGGTTTAGTTGGCCTGTTAATTGTTTTCCTGCTTAAATTGAGCAGTTGGTGGATACACTTTAAAAAGCAATATTGGCACTGTGGCCCCATTATTTCTGTTCTTAATACTTGGAGCCCTGAACAAGTGTCCCCTTTGTCCCCCCTGTCACCGGGCCTGTTCAGGCGTTACCTATGGAGAAGCTGCGACATGACATCCTAGGACACGATACTGCACCATGCATCACCATTATATTTCAGTGTGCCTTGTCAATATTTAAATCTTGTTCTGTGTGACGTGAGTTGTAAATGGTTGAAAATCTCTGTGCTACAGTATCGTCACCATGTAGTTATAACAACACCGCAAAACCACCAAAAGACGTGTTTTGGTAGAGGGACTGCTGGAGGGGCCCATTGGGGCCCCCAGTTTGCTACCCCACCCCAGTATACCTGTGCTGTAGCCAGTGGAAGGGGCACTATCTTCCCGGTGATCTCTTCGGGAAGATGGTGCCGCACATAGAAAGCAAAGACTCTGGCTGCACTCTCCTGCCCTCGCTCTAAGCAAGGTGATCGGGCCACAAAAGGACCCCTGTCGGACCCCGGCCTGTGGGCCACAAAAGGATGCATTGGGGGCGGCATGCGGCCCATGGGATTGACACCCCTGCCCTAGAGTATCAAAATTTGTTTCACGGCACCCCTAGGCCAAAGTTTTTTTTATTGAGAAATTCAGAAAAAAATATAAAATTAAGTAAATTGTGTTTATAGCATGTCTTCCTCATGTTCAGTTATGTTGTGAGGGAATGGTTTTGCCAATTTAATAAAGTATAAATAATTTTAATTGGTCCTGGACCACCAAACTATGCTACCAGTGCAAGAACCCCAGTTTGGAAACTACTGCCATAAAATAAACCTTTTTTGTTTTTTTTAAACTACATGTAATACACCTTAGATCTCAGTTCCTAAAAGGTTTTAAACCCGTGCATACAGTAAACTACACATATTTAAAAATCCTACACCGGGCACAAGTGCTCACGGGCCAATTTCATGGCAGTCTCGGATAGGAGGGCATTGTGGATTCACCAAGGGAATGCTGATGCTGACTCCAAGAAGAAAGGGAGTCTCTTCCCTATGAAGGTGAAGCCTTGTTTGGCGACGGCCTAGTTAATTTGATCTCGGCAGCTCCCGCAGGTAAGTCATCCTTCTTGCCCTATGTTCCCTCTCAACGGATGAAGACGCATCATTATCTGACGCAGTCATTTCGGCCCAATAGATATGCAAGAAGTTAAGATTCCCCTTTCTTTGCAGGTAGAGGAAGGAAAAGAGAGAAGATGTCTGTAGCCTCTTCAAGATCGCAGGAGCAGAGATCGTCCTCTGCTTCTGCCAAATCCACTGCATGACGCTGGGGCTCTCTTGCAGGAGCCCGCACCAGTGGGGGGCACGTCTAAAACTCTTCAGTCAGTTCTAGATTCATTCGGACCTGGACTCGTGGGTTTTACAAATAGTGTCCCAAGGGTACAAACTGGGGTTTCAAGACGTTCCCCCTCACCGATTGTTCAAATCAGCCTTAGTCAGCAGGGAGAAGGTTTTTATTCAAGCCTCTTCGTGGTCCAGAAGCCGGACGGCTCAGTCAGATCAATCTTAAATCTGAAATCCCTTAATTTCTACCTAAAGAAATTCAATTTCAAGATGGAATCTCTCAGGGTAGTGATCTCCAGTCCGGGGGATAAAGGAGATTTCATGGTTTTGGTAGACATAAAGGATGCCTACTTATATGTTCCCATTTAGCCACTGCATCAAGCTACCTGAGGTTTGCAATTCAGGATTGTCATTACCAATTTCAGACGTTGCCGTTTGGTCTGTCCACGGCTCCGAGGATTTTCACCAGGGTGATGGCGGAAATGATGGTCCTCCTTCGCAAGCAAGGAGTCACAATTATCCCGTACTTGGATGATCTCCTGATAAAGGCGAGATCCAGGGACCAGTTGGTGCAAAACATCTACTCTCCCTGACAGTTCTTCAACAACATGGTTGGCTCCTAAACTTGCCAAAATCGCAGTTGGTCCCAATGACGCGGTTGTTGTTTTTGGGAGTGATACTGGACACAGAAGAGGTTTTCTTCTAGTGGAAAGGCTCTGGAGATCCAGAGTCTGGTCAAACAAATTCTGAAACCAGCAAGAGTGTTAATCCATCAATGCATTCAGTTGCTGGGGAAGATGGTTGCGGCCTACGAGGTCATTCAGTTTAGCAGGTTCCATGCCAGAGTGTTCCAGTGGGACCTGTTGGACAAGTGGTCCGGATCCCACCTACACATGCACCGGAGGATAATCCTGTCTTCCAAGACCAGAATCTCACTCCATTGGTGGCTGCACAGTTCTCACCACCTAGAGGGGCGATGGTTCGGGATCCAGGACGGGATCCTAGGGACCACGGATGCAACCCTCCGAGGCTGGAGAGCAGTCACACAGGGGGAAAACATCCAAGGAAGATGGTCAAGTCTTCCTTGGATGTTTTCATCTCCACATAAATGTTCTGGAGTTAAGGGCCATTTAATAACTGCAGACACAGTACGGACTGGGACGGGTGCCCAGCATCCTCTACGGACTAAGAGAAAAGGATTTACCGGTAGGTATTAAAATCCTATTTTCTCTAACGTCCTAGAGGATGCTGGGGACTCCGTAAGGACCATGAGGATAGACGGGCTCCGCAGGAGACATGGGCACTTTAAGAAAGACTTTAGTTCTGGGTGTGCACTGGCTCCTCCCTCTATGCCCCTCCTCCAGACCTCAGTTTGATACTGTACCCAGTGGAGACTGGGTGCTTTTCAGGAGCTCTCCTGAGCTTTCTGACAGAAAGTATTTTGTTAGGTTTTTAATTTTCAGGGAGCACTGCTGGCAACAGACTCCCTCATCGAGGGACTGAGGGGAGAGAAGCAGCCCTACTATCTGAGTTGCAAGGTCCTGCTTCTTAGTCTACTGGACACCATTAGCTCCAGTGGGATTGGTACGCAGGATCTCACCCTCGCCGTCCGTCCCAGAGCCGCGCCGCCGTCCCCCTCGCAGAGCCGGAAGATAGAAGCCGGGTGAGTATGAGAAGAAAAGAAGACTTCAGAGGCGGCAGAAGACTTCATGATCTTCACTGAGGTAACGCACAGCACTGCAGCTGTGCGCCTTTGCTCCCATACACCTCACATACTCCGGTCACTGTAAGGGTGCAGGGCGCAGGGGGGGCGCCCTGGGCAGCAATATAAACCTCTTTCGCAAAAATATAACATATATACAGCTGGGCACTTTATATATGTATAAGCCCCCACCAATTTTACAGTTTAAGCGGGACAGAAGCCCGCCTCCGAGGGGGCGGGGCTTCTCCCTCAGCACTCACCAGCGCCATTTTTTCTCCACAGCACCGCTGAGAGGAAGCTCCCCGGACTCTACCCTGCTTATACCACGTTAGACAAGAGGGTTGAAAAGAGGGGGGGGGCACATAATTCGCAAATTACATACAGCAGCACTACTGGGCAAACATTAAGTTACTGTTTTATTCCTGGGTTATATAGCGCTGGGGGGTGTGCTGGCATACTCTCTCTCTGTCTCTCCAAAGGGCCTTGTGGGGAAACTGTCTTCAGAAAAAGCATTCCCTGTGTGTAGTGTGTCGGTACACGTGTGTCGACATGTCTGAGGAAGAAGGCTATATTAGAGAGGAGCGGGAGCAAATGAATGTGGTGTCTCCGCCGACAGCTGATTGGATGGATATGTGGAATGTTTTAAATGCTAGTGTAAACTCATTGCACAAAAGATTAGACAAGGCTGAAGCTTTGGGACAGTCAGGGTCTCAACCCATGCCTGATCCTATGTTGCAGGGACTGTCAGGGTCTCATAAGCGCCCACTATCCCAGATTGTTGACACAGATACAGACACGGATTCTGACTCCAGTGTCGATTACGATGATGCAAAGTTACAGCCAAAATTGGCAAAATCCATTCGATATATGATTATGGCAATAAAAGATGTTTTGCACATCAGAGAGGAACCCCCTGTCCCTGACAAGAGGGTACATATGTACAAGGTGAAAAAGCCTGAGGTAACCTTTGAGGGGGTCACACGAGCTGAACGAGTTATGTGAAAAAGCTTGGGAATCTCCAGATAAAAGACTGCAGATTTCCAAAAGGATTCTTATGGCGTATCCTTTCCCATCAATGGATAGGTTACGATGGGAATCCTCCCCTAGGGTGGACAAAGCATTAACACGCTTATCCAAGAAGGTAGCCCTCCCGTCCCAGTATACGGCTACCCTCAAAGAGTCTGCTGACCGCAAACAGGAGATTTCCCTGAAGTCCATTTATACACATTCAGGTACCTTACTCAGACCGGCAATTGCGTCGGCCTGGGTGTGTAGTGCTGTAGCGGCATGGACGGATACCTTATCTGAAGGGATGGATACCCTAGATAAGGATACTATTTTATTGACCCTGGGGCATATAAGAGATGCTGTCCTATATATGTGTGTATGCAAACTACAGGTGGTGCTGCAGGGCTCACACCCTTTTACTTGTCTTGTAGAGCAACTCTGGAGCTGTTTCTGGGTCCTGCTGCTGCAAGAAATCAGCTTGAATGCTTCAGGGGCTGGGGCATGGCCAACATGAGCCCACACTGATGGGGGGTGGGGGTGTATAAAGCGATTTAGGGGTCATCCAAGCGCAACCCCACAAAGGCCGCCATGCCCTGCGTGACCCTTTTCTCTTTTCATATGCAGACGAGGGTTGCAGCCAACTATGCCCACTGCTTGGATGACATCACTATATGCAAATCCATCTGCTGCAGGCCTTCCCCCAGGAATGCTTGCAGTAGTTGTTGCATTTGGTTTGTTGTTTGGGGGTGCTTCAGTATTAGGCAGCCTTCTGCCCTCCCACATTCGTCTGAAAATGTGTTCTCCCTGCAGTTGTTGTTCCCAGATGAGAGTTCCCTTGTGCTTCCTCAGTTGAATCTCCTTAACTTGACAGGGGTGTGCCCGAGCAGCCGCCCTCCACAGCCCTATCCCAACACATACTTATCTTGCATATGAGATCTCTTGATCATGAAGATAGTTCTCACAGGGTGAGGTTCATCCATTACATTTTAAAGTAGGAAGGTACAAATTGCATATTCAAATTACATATATGTGCTGGATTCAAATGTTTTCCCCCCTTCCTTTCTCAATTGTGCCCATCAGCAGCTATTCTAATGTTGCTGCCAATGGGTGTGACGCATTCATTTCTTCTGTGGGGTACACTGGACTCCACAAGGATTCACATTGTATATGTACACCAGAGTAGGATCTTGATCTGAGGCACCAACAGGCTCAAAGCTTTTGACTGTTCCCAAGATGCTCAGCGCCCCCTCCTCTATAACCTCGCTTCCATGAACAGGGAGCTCAGTTTGTAGTTGGTGCCTTCAGTAGCAGGCCACTTAACAGGGGGCTGCCTCAGGCAGCCTATTCTTAGCTATTAATTTTGGCAAGAAAAGAAGAACTTTTTTTATAAGAATCTACAAGGGCTGCAGCAGGCTAGGTCTAATAGACCTCTTTACTGCAGCTCCATCACTCCCAGTGGCGCAGTATACTCCCGTGCCCCGGTTGCTGGGTCACTGCAGCGGAGGCTCCGGTTTCTTCCTAAGGTCAGTCACACACACACCGCCCTCCGGGATCACGAGGCCGCTGATGGGGGCGGGCCGTGTGCGCACTGGCGTGGACACTGATTACTGGGCAGCCGCTCCACTAGCCACCAGGGACAGTTAAGGAGCACAGCTCTGGGGTTTTTTCTCCTATATTAACCCCATTTTGTACTACCCGCAGTGCATTGTGATAGGTAATGGGGCCTGATTCAGGTTGGATCGCAATCCAACTGCAAAAACTGCTAAGAGCATACGCCTGCATTTTCTGCGGCACAATGAGTTTACACTAGCATTTAAAACATTCCACATATCCATCCAATCAGGTGTCAGCGGAGACACCACATTCATTTGCTCCCGCTCCTCTCTAATATAGCCTTCTTCCTCAGACATGTCGACACACGTGTACCGACACACCACACACACAGGGAATACTTTTTCTGAAGACAGTTTCCCCACAAGGCCCTTTGGAGAGACAGAGAGAGAGTATGCCAGCACACTCCCCAGCGCTATATAACCCAGGAATAACACAGTAACTTAATGTTTGTCCAGTAGCGCTGCTGTATGTAATTTGCGCCGAATTATGTGCCCCCCCTCTCTTTTCAACCCTCTTCTCTACCGTGGTATAAGCAGGGGAGAGTCCGGGGAGCTTCCTCTCAGCGGTGCTGTGGAGAAAAAATGGCGCTGGTGAGTGCTGAGGGAGAAGCCCCGCCCCCTCGGCGGCGGGCTTCTGTCCCGCTTAAACTGTAAAATTGGTGGGGGCTCATACATATATACAGCTGGGCACTGTATATATGTTATATTTTTGCCAAAAAGAGGTTTATATTGCTGCCCAGGGCGCCCCCCCTGCGCCCTGCACCCTTACAGTGACCGGAGTATGTGAGGTGTATGGGAGCAATGGCGCACAGCTGCAGTGCTGTACGCTACCTCAGTGAAGATCATGAACTCTGTGGAGCCCGTCTATCCCCATGGTCCTTACGGAGTCCCCAGCATCCTCTAGGACGTTAGAGAAACTAGGATTTTAATACCTACCGGTAAATCCTTTTCTCTTAGTCTGTTGAGGATGCTGGGCACCCGTCCCAGTGTGTACTGTGTCTGCAGTTATTAAATGGCCCTTAACTCCAGAACATTTATGTGGAGACAACTTTCCTGACTTGACCATCTTCCTTGGACATTTTCCCCCTGTGTGACTGCTCCCCAGCCTCGGAGGGTTGCATCTGTGGTCCCTAGGATCCAGTCCTGGATCCCGAACCATCGCCCCTCTAGGAGGTGAGAACTGTGCAGCCACCAATGGAGTGAGATTCTGGTCTTGGAAGACAGGATTATCCTCCGGTGCATGTGTAGGTGGGATCCGGACCAATTGTCCAACAGGTCCCACTGGAACACTCTGGCATGGAACCTGCCAAACTGAATGGCCTCGTAGGCCACAACCATCTTCCCCAGCAACTGAATGCATTGATGGATTAACACTCTTGCTGGTTTCAGAATTTGTTTGACCAGACTCTGGATCTCCATAGCCTTTCCACTGGAAGAAAACCTCTTCTGTGTCCAGTATGTGTTATGATTCCAGCACTCTGGTCAGAGAAGATCTTATGGCAAGGACCGGAGCACTGGAACGGAATGCTGGGGAAGGGAGCAGGACAGGAAAATAGCCCCTAACTCTGTTGTCTCACCCGTGTTGTCAGAAATCCCCTGCGAGACTATGGTTTCTTGAGCCCTTGGCAGCCGCGTTTGAAGGGCGGATTATGTCTGCCCAACTTCGATGCCCCCCGGTCTTAATGAGAGACAAAGGGAAACCCGAGACAGGGTGATAACAAGAGGCCCTCTAACTAAACAACCAGGCCAGGGGATAAGCAAACTCAAAACTATAATATGTGCGGAGAAACCGCCAGGAAAAAGGACAACCAAAATATCCACTTGTCCAATTCTCCTACCCGGCACCGCCGAGTACCAGAGAGGACTTGTGGAAGCGGAACCCTCCGCAAATGCTCCAAACACAAAATATAAAAGGTAAAGCGGCTGAGCCGCAACACACGGCAGAGCCGCAACTCACGAACACCACTGGATATAAAACGGTGATCAGTCAGGACTCCAGGGAACCAAACGACCTCTTGGGATGAGATGACAACTCCCGAATACCGGACTTCTGCGGACTGGAATGACCGGATACAGCAGGACTGGAAACAGACTCTCAGCAAACAAAGGCAGCATGCATGAAGCTATTACCGGCATCTGTGAGAAGCCCTGGGAGTGTATTTAACAAGGAGTACTCCAATCAGCTGCTAATGGCTGATTAGAATAAATGCCGTGCAGCTGCCTTGCTGCACGGCCAGAGAGCAGGTGAATATCTTAATTTCCTAAAGCCTAGCAACGGGGAACGCGGTCCGCCAGTGGCGTCCCCGTTGCTAGGGTCCGTGCGGCTCAGCGCGCCCGGCGTCTAGCGTTGCTAGGGAGCCGGCGGCTGTACGTGCACGGCATCTCTAGTTGCTAGGCGCCGGGCCGCGCAGACCATCAAGCGGACCCCGGCGCCTAACAGTACCCCCCCTTGAGGAGGGGTCAAGGAACCCCTAAAGCCAGGTTTCTGAGGAAATTCCCGAAAAAATGCCCTCTTGAGCCTCGGGGCATGAAGATCCTTATCCAGGACCCAAGACCTTTCCTCCGGACCATAGCCTTTCCAGTGAACCAGAAAATACAGCCGATCCCGGGACAATTTGGAATCGAGAACCTTCTCTACCAAGAACTCCTGTTGTCCCTGTACATCCACTGGAGATCTACCCTGAGAGATCTTCCGAGGAAATCTACTGGAAGAAACGTATTGTTTCAACAGGGAACAATGAAACGTATTTCCAATCCTGAGAGATCTTGGTAAACGTAACCGAAAGGCAACTGGGTTGACTCTTTTAATAATAAGAAATGGCCCAATAAATTTGGGTCCCAGTCTAGCTGAGGATTGTCAAAGCCTGATGTTGCGAGTCGACAACCACACCCTATCTCCCACCTTAAAAGTGCAAGGACGTCGGAGCCTGTCAGAAAATTTCTTCTCTCGAAAGGCCGCTTTTCTGAGAGCAAGGTGCACCTTTTTCCAAATGGCTCTGAGATGGGAGGTTAAGGTAAGCGAGGAGACTGAGGAATGATGAAAAAAAGAATTAGCTCTGGGGTGAAAACCAAAAACTGAAAAGAATGGAGACTCTTTAGTGGAGGAATGACAAGAATTATTGAAAGCAAATTCAGCCAACGTAAGAAACTCGGACCAATCATTCTGGAGTTTGGCTGAATACAAGCGCAAATATTGTTTCAATGATTGGTTAACTCGTTCGGTTTGCCCGTTGGATTGTGGGTGGTAACCGGATGTTAACGACAATTTCATCTTCAATGAGGCACAAAAACATTTCCAGAATTGTGCGATGAATTGTGGACCCCGATCAGAAACAATATCAGTAGGCAACCCATGAAGCCTGAATACATGGCGGAGAAACAAAACTGCCAACCCTTGGGCAGAAGGCAATCGGGGAAGAGCAATAAAATGAGCCATTTTACTAAAACGGTCCACTACCACCCATATGACTCGGAATCCGGCTGAAAGGGGAAGGTCAACCACAAAATCCATGGAAATATGAGACCACGGCCTGAGAGGAACATTTAAGGGCATAAGTTGCCCGATGGGCAAGGAACGGGGAACCTTATGCTGTGCACAAACCTGACATGAATAAACAAATTCCTTGACGTCTTTAGAAAGACCAGGCCACCATACTGAGCGAGAGACTAACTCCAATGTCTTAGAGACTCCTGGATGCCCTGAAACTTTGTTATCATGGAATTCCGTTAAAACAGTAACTCTCAAAAACTCAGGGACGTAAAGACGACCAGCAGGAGTAATTCTAGGAGCTTGGTGTTGAAGCTGTTTTAACTGGGTAAATAAATCTTGTGTGAGGCCCGCCCAGATGACCGAAGATGGAAGTATGGGGGTAACAGGATTGTTATTGTGAACCGGAAGAAAGCTATGTGACAGGGCATCAGCCTTAGTATTCTTGGAACCAGGCCTGAAAGTGATTATAAATTTGAAACGCGTAAAAAATAATGCCCAACGTGCCTGCCGGGCATTAAGCCGCTTAGCCGATTCAATGTATTGCAGGTTCTTATGGTCAGTCAATACCGAAATAGTATGTTTTGCTCCCTCCAGCCAATGCCTCCACTCCTCGAAAGCCCATTTTACCGCCAGTAACTCCCGATTACCAACGTCATAGTTGGATTCAGCGGAGGAGAATTTCCTGGACATAAAGGCACAAGGATGTAACTCCAGAGACTCCGGATCCTTTTGAGAAAGGATAGCCCCCACTCCAACCTCCGAGGCATCAACCTCCACCACAAAGGGCAATTCCGGATTAGGATGTCTGAGGACTGGAGCCGAGACAAAGGCTTGTTTCAAGGCCCGGAAGGACAACTCAGCTTCACGCGACCAGTTGGTAGGATCCGCTCCTTTCTTTGTCAGAGCTACAATGGGAGCAACCAGGTCAGAAAAAGAATGAATGAACCTCCTATAATAATTCGCAAACCCTAAAAAACGCTTAATTGCTTTTAAATTGGTGGGTTGCGCCCAACTAAGGATGGCCTGGAGTGTCTTTGGTTCCATGGAAAATCCCTGAGGGGAAATTATGTACCCTAAAAAAGATACTTCCGTGACATGAAACTCACACTTCTCCAGCTTGGCATATAAATGATTCTCACATAACTTTTGAAGAACCAGACGCACCTGGGTAACATGTTGTTCCATTGATTTAGAAAAAATCAGGATGTCGTCTAAGTAAACGACCACGAATTTCCCTAGGAAGTCACGGAGCACATCGTTAATGAGGTCTTGAAAAACTGCCGGAGCATTGGACAGGCCGAACGGCATCACCAGGTATTCGTAGTAACCCGACTGAGTACTGAAGGCCGTTTTCCACTCATCTCCAGATTTAATTCGGATGAGGTTGTACGCTCCTCTAAGGTCAATTTTAGAAAAAATCACAGCAGAACGTAACTGATCAAAGAGTACAGAAATCAACGGCAAAGGATAGGTGTTTTTAACTGAGATCTTATTCAGGGCTCTAAAATCAATGCAAGGTCTAAGCGAGCCATCCTTTTTCTCCACAAAGAAGAAGCCTGCACTTAAAGGAGATTTTGATGGTCTAATAAATCCTTTCTCAAGGCTCTCCTTTACATAATCATTCATAGCCGCAGTTTCTGGCCCGGATAATGCATATAATCTTCCCTTTGGCAATGCGGCACCAGGAATTAACTCAATAGCACAATCATAAGGCCGATGGGGAGGCAGAATGTCCGCATTGCCTTTGGAGAAAACATCAGCAAACTCCTGGTATTCCACCGGAATGAGTTCTGGAATGATAGCTGCTACTCTGACTGGAAACGTGATACATTCCTTATCACAAAAAGTACCCCAATGTGAAATCTCCCCCGACCGCCAATCAATGGTGGGATTATGAAAGGCCAGCCAAGGGTGACCCAGAACAACTGGAACTGCTGGGCAATGTGTAAGAAAGAACTCGATTTTCTCGGAATGTAGAGCTCCTACTGTAAGTAGTACAGGGGGTGTACGGAGAGAAATAATCCCATTAGACAGCGGACTCCCATCTAAGCCATGCATGGTGACACACCTACCCAAAGGTAACTGAGGAATGCCTAAGGCCTTAGCCCAAGTTAAATCCATAAAGTTTCCTGCAGCTCCACTGTCAACAAAAGCCGACACCGAAGAACTGAGGCTGCCAAAGGAAACTTTAACTGGGACTAAAAGGGAGTTATTCGAGGAGATAAGCTGCAGACCTAGGTGAACCCCCTCACAATTCACCTGGTCAAAGCGTTTCCCGACTTGTTTGGACCATTACGAGCAAAATGTCCCTTACCCCCACAGTACAGACAAAGACCAGAATTTTGCCTTCTGGCTCTTTCTTCAGGAGACAGCCGGGAGAGACCCATCTGCATGGTCTCCTCTACGTCTTCAGGAATGGAATATACACACGGACTTGACCTTACAGGTGCTCCTTTTTCAGCCCTCCGCTCTCTGAGACGATGATCAATCTTAATAGAAAGCTCCATGAGTTTATCGAGAGTCTCAGGAGCGGGGTACTGAAGGAGACTGTCTTTTATAGACTCTGATAAGCCGAGGCGAAACTGACTGCGCAGGGCTGGGTCATTCCAGCCACAGTCGTTCGACCAACGGCGAAACTCCGTACAATAAACCTCTGCAGGATTTCTACCCTGTCTGAGAGCGCGCAACTGACTTTCAGCGGACGCCTCTCTATCAGGGTCATCATACAAGAGCCCTAAAGACTCAAAAAAAGCGTCAACTGACAACAATGCCGGATCCTCTGCTCTTAAACCAAATGCCCAGGTCTGAGGATCCCCCTGGAGCAAAGAAATAATAAACCCGACCCGCTGAGATTCAGTACCCGAGGAAGTCGGTCTTAAACGAAAATAAAGTTTACAGGATTCTTTAAAATTAAAAAACTCTTTTCTATCACCAGAAAAACGGTCAGGCAAATGCATCTTTGGTTCAGGGACTACCCTTGGGGAAGCTCGCAAAAGATCTTCCTGCGACTTCACCCGAAGAGAAAGATCCTGAACCATCTGAGTAAGTTCTTGAATCTGGCTGACTAAGAGCTGACCAGGATTTGGCCCTAAACCTGTTGGATTCATGAGGCCGATAAACTCTAACAAAACTGAATGAGAAAAAATTAAACCCCGTTTAATTTTAAGTTTTGGTATGGCCGGTAATAATGTTATGATTCCAGCACTCTGGTCAGAGAAGATCTTATGGCAAGGACTGGAGCACTGGAACGGAATGCTGGGGAAGGGAGCAGGACAGGAAAATAGCCCCTGGCGCCCTAACTCTGTTGTCTCACCCGTGTTGTCAGAAATCCCCTGCGAGACTATGGTTTCTTGAGCCCTTGGCAGCCGCGTTTGAAGGGCGGATTATGTCTGCCCAACTTCGATGCCCCCCGGTCTTAATGAGAGACAAAGGGAAACCCGAGACAGGGTGATAACAAGAGGCCTAACTAAACAACCAGGCCAGGGGCAAAGCAAACTCAAAACTATAATATGTGCGGAGAAACCACCAGGAAAAAGGACAACCAAAATATCCACTTGTCCAATTCTCCTACCCGGCACCGCCAAGTACCAGAGAGGACTTGTGGAAGCGGAACCCTCCGCAAATGCTCCAAACACAAAATATAAAAGGTAAAGCGGCTGAGCCGCAACACACGGCAGAGCCGCAACTCACGAACACCACTGGATATAAAACGGTGATCAGTCAGGACTCCAGGGAACCAAACGACCTCTTGGGATGAGATGACAACTCCCGAATACCGGACTTCTGCGGACTGGAATGACCGGATACAGCAGGACTGGAAACAGACTCTCAGCAAACAAAGGCAGCATGCAGGAAGCTATTACCGGCGTCTGTGAGAAGCCCTGGGAGTGTATTTAACAAGGAGTCCTCCAATCAGCTGCTAAAGGCTGATTAGAATAAATGCCGTGCAGCTGCCTTGCTGCACGGCCAGAGAGCAGGTGAATATCTTAATTTCCTAAAGCCTAGCAACGGGGAACGCGGTCCGCCAGTGGCGTCCCCGTTGCTAGGGTCCGTGCGGCTCAGCGCGCCCGGCATCTAGCGTTGCTAGGGAGCCGGCGGCTGTACGTGCACGGCGTCTCTAGTTGCTAGGCGCCGGGCCGCGCAGACCATCAAGCGGACCCTGGCGCCTAACAGTATGACTCCCAAAAACAACAACCGCGTCATTGGGACCAACTGCGATTTTGGCAAGTTTAGGAGCCAACCATGTTGTTGAAGAACTGTCAGGGAGAGTAGATGTTTTGCACCAACTGGTCCCTGGATCTCGCCTTTATCAGGAGATCATCCAAGTACGGGATAATTGTGACTCCTTGCTTGCGAAGGAGAACCATAATTTCCGCCATCACCCTGGTGAAAATCCTCGGAGCCGTGGACAGACCAAACGGCAATGTCTGAAATTGGTAATGACAATCCTGAATTGCAAACCTTAGGTAGCTTGAGGCAGTGGCTAAATGGGAACATGTAAGTAGGCATCCTTTATGTCTACCAAAACCATGAAATCTCCGTCCTCCGGACTGGAGATCACTGCCCTGAGAAATTCCATCTTGAAATTGAATTTCTTTAGGAAGAAATTGAGGGATTTCAGATTTAAGATTGGTCTGACTGAGCCGTCCGGCTTCGGGACCACGAAGAGGCTTGAATAAAAACATTCTCCCTGCTGACTAAGGCCAATTTGAACAATCGGTGAGGGGGAACGTCTTGAAACCCCAGTTTGTACCCTTGGGACACTATTTGTAAAACCCACGAGTCCAGGTCCGAATGAATCCAGAACTGACTGAAGAGTTTTAGACGTGCCCCCACTGGTGTGGGCTCCTGCAAGAAAGCCCCAGTGTCATGCAGTGGATTTGGCAGAAGCAGAGGACAATCTCTGGTCCTGCGATCTTGAAGAGGCTACAGACCTCTTCCTTTTCCTTCCTCTACCTGCAAAGAAAGGGGAATCTTAACTTCTTGCATATCTATTGGGCCAAAATGACTGCGGTAGATAATGATGCGTCTTCATCCGTTGAGAGGGAACATAGGGCAAGAAGGTTGACTTACCATTGAAATGAGGATGCATCTTGCTGCCTTTCCAATGAAGCAAGTTTAATTTAGTAATAGGTGAAAAACCATCCTTACAAAGGTGTTAATCAGAGACTTGGCTTTGTGGACACTTTTCAGAGAACAAATTTGTTAGCATAAAAATAAAGCCAGAAAATGAAGAGCTGTTTAATCACTCAATTGGATTTTTCTGCCAGCATATTTTTTTTCTCTGCAACCCACTGCTAAATTGTGCTTCCTAGCTGTTTTTATAAAATCACTGAATCAAATCTAACTCTGATTACATCAGAGAAGGCCAGGTACCCTACACCATAACAGGGGGTTTGAAATTTTGACTTGTCTACTTAAATATCACCAAAATCTGATCACAAGTTTAATTACGTCCCTGGGTGGGATTGAACCACCAACCTTTTGGTTAATAGCCGAACACACTAACCGATTGCGCCACAGAGACACTTTGCAAAAAGTACATACTGACAAAGGCTAATAGGCATACATCTAGAACGTTTCCTAGAAAAACATTAAAAAATCAATAATCTGGAGAGTTTTTGTAAGATGTTTCTTCCATCAACCAACGAAGAAACACATTGGTACTTTCCCATGATGAGTGAGTGCTTCAGGATCTCTTGCACTTACATGTGCAGCAGAGTACTGCAATGGAAGCATGCTGGACCCATAACCCAGAGGTAGGCAGATTGAAACTATCCTTTGCTATATGCATTTTTTTTGTTAATTTAAGTAATCAAAACTGGGATTGATATTTTTGCTCTTTTATTTTTACTTAAAGTACAATAACTTTTACCATTTTAATTTGTTTTAATAGTATATTGACAGTATAGTTTTCTTTCAAAAATCCACTTAATTTTCTTTACCCTGTTATTAAAATGGTAATTGACAAAAACAAACTACATTGTCACCAGAAGAGCAATACAAAATGTACAAGTGATATATTAAAATCATCTTTCCAGCTTGAATTTCAATGATGCATTGGGGCAACAATTTTGTGAGAAACATCTTCACCCTTAAATAAAGATTTTCGGAATTCCTTACCTGTGTGCTAATTAGATATCACCTTGTTTTCACATTAAACAGACTTCCACATGAGAAAGCAGCAAGGATGCAGTGGCGTTAATGTTTCCTGGTGTCAACCTGTATTATTTCAGTAGACATTGAAATGAGGATGCATCTTGCTGCCTTTCCAATGAAGCAAGTTTAATTTAGTAATCGGTGAAAAACCATCCCTACAAAGGTGTTAATCAGAGACTTGGCTTTGTGGACACTTTTCAGAGAACAAATTTGTTAGCATAAAAATAAAGCAAGAAAATTAAGAGCTGTTTAATCACGCAATTTGATTTTTTTGCCAGCATATTTCTTTTTCTCTGCAACCCACTGCTAAATTGTGCTTCCTAGATGTTTTTATAAAATCACTGAATCAAATCTAACTCTGATTACATCAGAGAAGGCCAGGTACCCTAAACCATAACAGGGGGTATGAAATTTGACTTGTCTACTTAAAGATCACCAAAATCTGATAACAAGGTCAATTACGTCCCTGGGTGGGATTGAACCACCAACCTTTTGGTTAATAGCCGTACACACTAACTGATTGCGCCACAGAGACACTTTGCAAAAGTCCATACTGACAAAGGCTAATAAGCATTCATCTAAAACGTTTCCTAGCAAAACTTTAAAAAGTCAATAATCTGGAGAGTTTTTGTAAGATGTTTCTTCCATCAATCAACGAAGAAACACATTGGTACTTTCCCATGATGAGTGAGTGCTTCAGGATCTCTTGCACTTACATGTGCAGCAGAGTACTGCAATGGAAGCATGCTGGGCCCATAACCCAGAGGTAGGCAGATTGAAACTATCCTCTGCTATATGCATTTTTTTGTTTGTTAATTAAAGTAATCCAAAACTGGGATTGATATTTTGGCTCTTTTATTTTTACTTAAAGTACAATAACTTTTACCATTGTAATTTGTTTTAATAGTATATTGACAGTATTGTTTTCTTTCAAAAATCCACTTAATTCTCTTTACCCTATTATTAAAATGGTAATTGACAAAAACAAACTACATTGTCACCAGAAGAGCAATACAAAATGTACAAGTGATATATTAAAATCATCTTTCCAGCTTGAATTTCAATGATGCATTGGGGCAACGATTTTGTGAGAAACATCTTCACCCTTAAATAAAGATTTTCTTAATTCCTTACCTGTGTGATAATTAGATATCACCTTGTTTTCGCATTAAACAGACTTCCACATGAGAAAGCAGCAAGGATGCAGTGGCGTTAATGTTTCCTGGTGTCAACTTGTATTATTTCAGTAGACATTGAAATGAGGATGCATCTTGCTGCCTTTCCAATGAAGCAAGTTTAATTTAGTAATAGGTGAAAAACCATCCCTACAAAGGTGTTAATCAGAGACTTGGCTTTGTGGACACTTTTCAGAGAACAAATTTGTTAGCATAAAAATAAAGCCAGAAAATGAAGAGCTGTTTAATCACTCAAATGGAATTTTTTTGCCAGCATATTTTTTTTCTCTGCAAACCACTGCTAAATTGTGCATCCTAGCTGTTTTTATAAAATCAATGAATCAAATCTAACTCTGATTACATCAGAGAAGGCCAGGTACCCTACGCCATAAGAGGGGGTTTGAAATTTTGACTTGTCTACTTAAAGATCACCAAAATCTGATAACAAGGTCAATTACGTCCCTGGGTGGGATTGAACCAACAACCTTTTAGTTAATAGCCGTACACACTAACTGATTGCGCCACAGAGACACTTTACGAAAGTGCATACTGACAAAGGCTAATAAGCATTCATCTAAAACGTTTCCTAGAAAAACTTTAAAAAGTCAATAATCTGGAGAGTTTTTGTAAGATGTTTCTTCCATCAACCAACGAAGAAACACATTGGTACTTTCCCATGATGAGTGAGTGCTTCAGGATCTCTTGCACTTACATGTGCAGCAGAGTACAGCAATGGAAGCATGCTGGGCTCATAACCCAGAGGTAGGCAGATTGAAACTATCCTCTGCTGTATGCTTTTTTTTTAAATTAAAGTAATCCAAAACTGGGATTGATATTTTGGCTCTTTTATTTTTACTTAAAGTACAATAACTTTTACCATTTTAATTTGTTTTAATAGTATATTGACAGTATTGTTTTCTTTCAAAAATCCACTTAAATTTCTTTACCCTATTATTAAAATGGTAATTGACAAAAACAAACTACATTGTCACCAGAAGAGCAATACAAAATGTACAAGTGATATATTAAAATCATCTTTCCAGCTTGAATTTCAATGATGCATTGGGGCAACGATTTTGTGAGAAACATCTTCACCCTTAAATAAAGATTTTCTTAATTCCTTACCTGTGTGCTAATTAGATATCACCTTGTTTTCACATTAAACAGACTTCCACATGAGAAAGCAGCAAGGATGCAGTGGCGTTAATGTTTCCTGGTGTCAACCTGTATTATTTCAGTAGACATTGAAATGAGGATGCATCTTGCTGCCTTTCCAATGAAGCAAGTTTAATTTAGTAATAGGTGAAAAACCATCCCTACAAAGGTGTTAATCAGAGACTTGGCTTTGTGGACACTTTTCAGAGAACAAATTTGTTAGCATAAAAATAAAGCCAGAAAATGAAGAGCTGTTTAATCACTCAATTGAATTTTTTTGCCAGCATATTTCTTTTTCTCTGCAACCCACTGCTAAATTGTGCTTCCTAGCTGTTTTTATAAAATCACTGAATCAAATCTAACTCTGATTACATCAGAGAAGGCCAGGTACCCGACACCATAACAGGGGGTTTAAAAATTTTGACTTGTCTACTTAAAGATCACCAAAATCTGATCACAAGGTCAATTACGTCCCTGGGTGTGATTGAACCACCAACCTTTTGGTTAGTAGCCGTACACACTAACTGATTGCGCCACAGAGACACTTTGCAGAAGTAAATACTGACAAAGGCTAATAAGCATTCATCTAAAACGTTTCCTAGAAAAACTTTAAAAAGTCAATAATCTGGAGAGTTTTTGTAAGATGTTTCTTCCATCAACCAACGAAGAAACACATTGGTACTTTCCCATGATGAGTGAGTGCTTCAGGATCTCTTGCACTTACATGTGCAGCAGAGTACTGCAATGGAAGCACGCTGGGCCCATAACCCAGAGGTAGGCAGATTGAAACTATCCTCTGCTATATGCAATTTTTTTTAATTAAAGTAATCCAAAATTGGGATTGATATTTTAGCTCTTTTATTTTTACTTAAAGTACAATAACTTTTACCATTTTAATTTGTTTAATAGTATATTGACAGTATTGTTTTCTTTCAAAAATCAACTTAATTTTCTTTACCCTATTATTAAAATGGTAATTGACAAAAACAAACTACATTGTCACCAGAAGAGCAATACAAAATGTACAAGTGATATATTAAAATCATCTTTCCAGCTTGAATTTCAATGATGCATTGGGGTAACGATTTTGTGAGAAACATCTTCACCCTTAAATAAAGATTTTCTTAATTCCTTACCTGTGTGCTAATTAGATATCACCTTGTTTTCACATTAAACAGACTTCCACATGAGAAAGCAGCAAGGATGCAGTGGCGTTAATGTTTCCTGGTGTCAACCTGTATTATTTCAGTAGATATTGAAATGACGATGCATCTTGCTGCCTTTCCAATGAAGCAAGTTTAATTTAGTAATAGGTGAAAAACCATCCCTACAAAGGTGTTAATCAGATACTTGGCTTTGTGGACACTTTTCAGAGAACAAATTAGTTAGCATAAAAATAAAGCCAGAAAATGAAGAGCTGTTTAATCACTCAATTGGATTTTTTTGCCAGCATATTTTTTTTCTCTGCAACCCACTGCTATATTCACCATGCAGTATATTGTGTGAATATAGAAGTGTTGGCTGTGTTATGTATTAGAGTAATTATTGCAGCTCCCAGCTAAAATTGCAACAATGTAATTTAGTGACAAGCTGCAGAGATTAACCCTTTCTGTGGCTGCTGCACAACCTCTATTCATATCGCTGAATTCAATTAGGGAGATGTTCTCACCCCGCGAGCAAGCGCAGGTATATGCCACACTTAAATGTATGGGTATGGTCTCCATAAAATGAGCGTAGCCTTGCAGGCAAAGACTACCTTACACCCCAGTTCTTGACCCTGCACCAACAGACCTCGGCCACCACAGGGAAAACAAGGCTTCACCTTCATAGGGAAGATACTCCCTTTCTTCTTGGAGTCAGCATCAGCATTCCCTTGGTGAATCCACAATGCCCTCCTATCCGAGACTGCCATGAAATTGGCCCGTGAACTCAAGAGTCCTATATCCCTTGCAGTCGTAAGTATGCTGCAGTGTCCTTGATATGATCCAACGTAAGGAGTATCCCATCTCTCCAAGATATCTATATCGGAAGACAAGGTATTCGACCAATTCTTGAATACTACTACTCACCCATGCGCATGTAATGGCAGGTCTAAGTAATGTACCCGTGGTTACATAACTAGAAATAATGTAGCTTCCTGCATACGATCCGCTGGATTTGTGACAGGGCCCCGTGCAGAACAGGGGGTGACTCCCACTTTATTCTGTCCGCAGCAGGAAATGAATAAACAATCGGAAACCTTTTGGGGATTTGAAACCATCTTGTCGAGCTGGCCCAGACTTTCTCAAACAGAGATGGAGGAACGTTACATCAGCTTTCATTATATATCTATATATACATACATATAGACCCCTTTGTCAGGAACAGCAGGGTCCTCAGTGATGTTAATATGTCCTTAATATCCACAATCATGTACTGAATGCTCCTTGCCAATATTGGATCTAATCAGGAAATATTATGGTCGACATAGGAATCAGTATCCGAGTCAGTATCAGTGTGTAGTAACATTTTTGCGGGCCTGAGGGAAAAGAAGCATAGCCATGAACATCACATCTATTCTCTACGTCTGTGTCTGGGACACAGATTTATCCAACCTCACTCTGATATTATTGAAACTTTCACCCAGTCAGTTATTGGTGGTGCCAACAGGGCCACCATCATATGTCTGCATTCCTAATATAGTTTCCTCTTGGGAAAAACATTCAGCCACCGACATGTTGACACACATGTACCAAGTACCCACAGACACATCGGCTTATGGGGGATAGACCTACAGTAAATCTGTCAGAGGGACAGAGAGGATTTTTTAGCTCACAACCCAGCGCCAAAAGTACACAGTCTGGGAAATAATAAACTCTATAGTGATAGACTTGTAACGCTCTATAGATGTGCTGGTGAGGTGAGGAAGAAGCCCCGCCGCTGTAATGGCACGCTTCTGTCCCGCTCAGAAACAAATAATTAATTACGCTGGCGGGGTAAGGACAGTGCCCAGGCACTAATGTCCACTTTTGCCAGCCTTTTGTGAGGAATTTATGCTGCCCAGGGTGCTCCCCCCCCACCCACCCACATGCCCTGCACCCTGCAGTGCCTGTGTTTGTGTGGAAGCATGGCGCACAGCATTCCGCTCGCTGCGTGGTACCTCAGAATGCCGTCACTGGAGAAGAAGTCTTCTGTTCTTCTGCTACTCGCCTGTCTTCTGACTTCTGGCTCTGTAAGGGGGTGATGGCAGGCTACGGGAGTGGGCATCTAGGCGTACCCAGCGATCAGCACCCTCAGGAGCTAATGGTGTCCTGTCAGCCAGAAGCAGAGCCATTGAACTCACTAGAAGTTGGTCATACTTCTCTCCCCTAAGTTCCACGAAGCAGGGAGACTGTTGCCAGCAGCCTCCCTGAAAATAAGAAAAACTAACATAAGTATTTTCAGAGAAACTCAGTAGAGCTCCCCTGTAGTGCATCCAGTCTCACTGGGCACAATTCTAAAACTGGAGTCTGGAGGAGGGGCATAGAGGGAGGAGACAGTTCACACCCTTTGAAAGTCTTAAAGTGCCCATGTCTCCTGCGGATCCCGTCTATACCCCATGGTTCTTAATGTGATCCCAGCATCCTCTAGGACGTATGAGAAAACAAATAACGCACACACGAGGAGGAGAGAACAAAGGAAGCTATAAAGAGGGGAGGGGAGGGGAGGGGGGGGGGAGGTAAGGTAGTAAAGGGATATTGGATAAACTACAGCCTTATACATATTCATTAATGTACCAGTAGTTAGAAGTAGAAGAGCTCTAACAGAAACCACAAAGCTTATCTAAAGCCACACCACACTGGATATGCCCAATCTCATTTGATCTTTGAAGCAAAGCAGTATTGGACTTTGTTACTACCAAGCAGTCTCCCATCCATGTATTATCAGATTCTTTAGGTGTTTTTAAACTACCAACACCCTTTTCTTGGTACTGTACATTTAATTTTTACACATATTCTTTTATGTACCAGAAGTTAGAAGTAGAAGAGCTCTAACAGAAACCACGAGCTCATCTACAGCCACAGCACACTGGATTTGCCCAATCTCTCCTGATCATGGAAGCTGAGCAGTGTTGGTCCTGGTTTTAGTACTTGGATGGGAGACCACCAGGAAATACCAGGAGCTGTGTGTATTTTTACAATACCAACACCGTTCTCTTGATGCATTCCATTTTGAAACATTGGGGCAGATCTATTAAGCCTGGTGAACTGATAAAGTGCAAGGTGATAAAGTACCAGCCAGTCAGCTCCTAACTGTCATTTTTCAAACCCAGCCTGTGACATGGCAATTAGGAGCTGATTGGCTGGTACTTTATCACCATGCAAATTATCATTTCACCAGGTTTAATAAATCGTCCGCTTATTCATTTATGTACGAGTAGTTAGCAGTAGAAGAACTCTAACAGAAACCACTAAGCTCATCTACAGCCACACCACACTGTATATGCCCAATATCACCTGATCTTAGGCCTGGTTTGTTCTTGGATGTGAGACCACCTGGGAATACCAGGTGCTGTAGGTAGTTTTATACTACCAACACCGTTCTCTTGATGCATTCTATTTTGAAACTTATTCATTGATGTAGTAGTTAGAAACAGCAAAAATCATCTACAGCCGCATCACACTGGATATGTCCAATCCAGTGGCGTAACTAGAAATTTTTCTCCCCCAAGCCAAAAAATTCTTCGGCGCCCCCCCCCCCCCCCCCTTCATGCTCCATAATTGGGAGCAAGAAAGGGATAAATATGCGCGCGCCTAAGGCGCGCGCGTCAAAAAAGGGGCGTGGTTTTGTTGGAGTGGGCGTGGTTTCGCATAAAGGGGCGTGGCATTGCAGGAAAAGACTACCTTATACCCCAGTTTTGCAACCTGCACGCCCATACGTTGGCCACCACAGGAAAGAAAAATAATCCTGATTCATGCCCCTTACATTATTTGTCATTTTTCCTCCTTATAGTAATGCCCAGTATACATTATGCCACATACTGCAATGGCCCTTAGACATTATGCCGCACACAATAATGCACGACACAATATGCACACACTGTAATGCCCCCGACACATTATGCGGTTTTAAAAATACGGGGGATACCCTGTCCGTTTTTCCCCCGGATTTTTAGAACCAGGACCGGCTCGAAGAGCCCGAGGCTGGTTATGCTTTGGAGGGGGGACCCCACGCAATTTTTCTTTTCCGGGTTTTTCACATTCCATTTAAAAAAAATAAAAAATAATAATCTTTTAAAAAATATATAAATAATACTTGTGCCTCCAAAAAAGACAAACCAAGTACCTAATCCCTTCTAATATAAATAGATATGCTATTACCCCAAAAAAATATTATTTTTTTATTAGATTCCGCCTGCAAAGTGTGGCGGATTGAAAATGACGAATTTACTGTTTAAAAGCACTGTTGTCGAATTTACAAACTTCAATTGAATATACTTTTGTTGAATTGCCGCATTTGTACCATTGCAGAAAAGTCGAATTTGTCAAATGTCGAATTTTAAAAAGTCGAATTTTGAAAGGATGCAAGAATAGGCCCCGCCCCCTTCTTCACATCAGCCGTCCCCTTCTACCCCTGTACCTTGCTCTCTCCTGTCTGTGCTCTCTCCCGTCTGTAGGACTAGGCCCCGCCCCCTTCTTACCCTCCAGTGACTGCTCTCTCCTGACAAGTGGACCAGGCCTGCCCCCTACACGCTGCTGGTGTCTTCATTGTTACTTGGTCTGGAGCTCCGTTGGGGAGAGAACTCACGTGAGCTCATTAAGAATGAGGAACTGGGATGTTTTAATTTTATTGTGAGTAGTGTAGTGTGGTGATGTAGTATGTTGTATGGGGGGTATAGTGTAACTATGAAGTGCAGCATATGGGAGGGCTATAGCATAGTGATGTAGTGTGGCATATGGGGGGTGGTAGCGCATAGGCGTGCGTACAGGGGGTGCCTGGTGCGCACAGGCACTCCCTAATGTCCAGCACCGCTGCACGCCACGCTTGCTGTGGCACAGTGATCGCTGAGTGTGTGATCGGTGGAGCCTAGCCTGTAGCTCATTTCCGTACCTCCCACCACCGCTGCGCCCGCCCCCCCTCTGCCTGCTGCTAATACTATGCTGAGTGCATTCGTCGGCGGCCTCACTGGGGGGACTGGTGTCACCTTGCAATGTGACGTGGTGATGTCCGCCTATGCTCTCCTCCCGCCCACCCGTGCTTTCCTCCCGCTGCGGTCTCTCAGTCCTAGTGTGCCGCGGCTGCCACACCACTGGCAGTGTTCCTCTAGGGGGGACTGGGAGCCGCCGGCAGACACATTCTGCTGAGACTTGTCAGTGCGGGTTCCGGATGGCAGGCGGCGGGTGGGAGGGCAGACGGGGAGCAGGTGTCACAAGGAGTGTGTGGGTAACTAATTCACAATACTTCCGCTCAACGTGGCACTGCTGGTCCTTCATCTCCCATGTCTCTTCACCAGGTGGCGGGCGGCCCGGAAATTAAGTGATGTGTTGTGCAGCAGTCAGTGTGAAGTGACTGTGAGTAACACTGATGGTGCTGATGATGCTGCTGCAGAATCGGGAAGCAATTAATTCATAAATATAATGTACTCAGTGTATTATACATACATAAACATGTACATACGTGTATTTGTGTATACATGTATATACATGAGTGTGTGTGCATATATATATATATATATATATATATATATATATATATATACATACAGCCAGTTCCCAGGAACAAAAGTCCTCCCCCGCTTCCGCTAAGTCCACAGCATGACGCTGGGGCTCCACTGGTGGAGCCAGGTGCGGTGGGGGCCCGTCTCAAGTGCTTCAGCAATCAGTGGGCTTGCTCACAGGTGGATCCCTGGATTCTACAAGTAGTGTCTCAGGGATTCAAGCTGGAATTCGAGACGTCTCCCCCTCGCCGTTTCCTAAAATCTGCCTTGCCAACATCTCCCTTGGACAGGGAGGCTGTGATAGAGGCAAATTCACAAGCTGTATTTGCAGCAGGTGATAGTCAAGGTACCCCTCCTTAAACAAGGAAGGGGTTACTATTCCACGATGTTTGTGGTACCGAAACCGGACGGTTCGGTGAGACCCATTTTAAATTTTAAATCTTTGAACACGTATATAAAACGGTTCAAGTTCAAGATGGAATCGCTCAGGGCGGTTATCTCAAGCCTGGAGGAAGGGGATTACATGGTATCACTGGACATCAAGGATGCTTACCTGCATGTCCCCATTTACTCTCCTCACCAGGAGTACCTCAGATTTGTGGTACAGGACTGTCATTCTGCGGCGGGACTGCCGCATTCTAGATCAGTAAAAGCCCATTCCACGAGGAAGGTGGGCTCTTCTTGGGCGGCTGCCCGAGGGGTCTCTGCTTTACAACTTTGCCGAGCTGCTACTTGGTCGGGGTCAAACACATTTGCAAGATTTTACAAGTTTGACACCCTGGCTGAGGAGGACCTAGAGTTCGCTTATTCGGTGCTGCAGAGTCATCCGCACTCTCCCTCCCGTTTGGGAGCTTTGATATAATCCCCATGGTCCTTACGGAGTCCCAGCATCCACTTAGGACGTCAGAGAAAATAAGATTTTACTCACCGGTAAATCTATTTCTCGTAGTCCGTAGTGGATGCTGGGCGCCCATCCCAAGTACTTGTACATAGTTATTGTTAACAAAAGGGTTATTGTTGAGAGCCATCTGTGCAGAGGCTCCGTTGTTGTCATACTGTTAACTGGGTATAATATCACGAGTTGTACGGTGTGATTGGTGTGGCTGGTATGAGTCTTACCCGGGATTCAAAATCCTTCCTTAGTGTCAGCTCTTCCGGGCACAGTATCCTAACTGAGGTCTGGAGGAGGGTCATAGGGGGAGGAGCCAGTGCACACCAGGTAGTCCTAAAGCTCTCTTTAGTTGTGCCAAGTCTCCTGCGGAGCCGCTATTCCCCATGGTCCTTACGGAGTCCCAGCATCCACTACGGACTACGAGAAATAGATTTACCGGTGAGTAAAATCTTATTATATATATATATATATATATATATATATATATATGACTTGGGGTTTGTTTTATTAGATAGAGCATGTCCCTGTGAAGTGCCTTTTGGGGTTGTGGTTTTTCAGAAAGTTACAGGTTTTTTTTAATTAAGAGAAATATGCCCCATTATAGAGATCGGGCATTTCAATTTGTTGCGCCTGCGCAGTGGCCTCCAGCAGGGGGTGTACTAGAGTGCCTTCTCTTGAGAGCCGCAATATGGCCGCCTTCTCCCCGGTTATTCTGTAAATAGGAAAATAACCTCACAGGTTCACATAGGGCAGAGTTGCCACTACTAGTGCAGGGCTGTAACTTACAGTACTAAGGAAAAGCCATATACTAAAGCGGCACGGTGACCTCACCCCTCTCAGAGACACCAGGGCGCAGCACACTGGTACACACACCTGTTAGCTCAGGGCAGCACTATAGGACCCTCCTGTAATGCTGTGCTGGCGGCGTGTAGTGATCAGGGCACTGGGAGACTGGCTGGCTGGTCTCCGTCTCTGCTGCCTATAGAACTTCCACCTCTGTTATATATCAGGGCTGCTCTCCTGTTATGATTCCAATACTCTGGTCTGGGGATATCTTATAGCAAGGACCTGAGTACTGGAACGTAATGCTTGGAAAGGGAGTGGGAACGGGAATAGCCCCTGGCGCCCTATCTCCGTTGTCTCGCCCGTGCTGTCAGAAATCTCTTGCGAGACTATGGTTGCTTGGGCCCATGGCAGCCGCGTTTGAAGGGCGGATTACGTCTGCCCAACTCCGATGCCCCCTCAGGTCTTAATGGGAGACAAAGAGAAATCCGAGACAGGGTGATAACAAGGGGCCCTCTACTAAACAACAAAGCCAGGGGCTCAAAACTAACTTTAAACTAGAGTATGTGCGGAAAACCGCCAGGGAAAAGGACAACCAAAATACCCACTTGTCCACTCTTCTACCCGGCACCGGCGAGTTCCGGAGAGGAGTGTGGGAGCGTAAACCTCCGCAAATGCACCAACACAGAATACAAAATAAAGCGGCCTAGGCCGCAGCACGCGGCAGAGCCGCCACTCACGAAAACCACACGAGATCCTCTAGCGACTGTTGCGGGTAAATGAGGACTGGAAGACTCCTTGGGAAGAGATGACAACACTAAGATTCAGGAACTCTGAGGACAGGAATGACCGGACACAGCAGAACTGGAACAGACGTCAGCAAACCAAAGCAGCATGCAGGAAGCTATTACCAGCGTCTGTGTGAAGCACTGAGAAGGTATTTAGCAGGGAGTCCTTCAATCAGTAGTTCAGAGCCTGATTAGCACAATGCCGTGCAGCTGCCTTGCTGCACGACCAGAAGACAAGTGTGTGTGTGTAGTTCACTTGATTGACCCTGCAAGGGGAGCGCAGTCCGTCCGTGGCGTCCCCGTTGCTAGGGTCCAGGCGGCTCAGCGCGCCCGGCGTCCTAGCATTGCTAGGGAGCCGGCGGCTAGCACGCTCGGCGTCCCTAGTTGCTAGGCGCCGGGCCGCGAGGACATCGCGGACCACGGCGCCTAAAACATGTGTGTTCTCTTCCTCTCCTACCTCACACTGGAACTGGCCGCCCAGAGAACGAGAGGGCAGCGGCTGACATCAGAGAGGGTGCAGCAATCTGTGTGGGCAGAGCCCCTCACAGCAAGGTGTCCTTATGCTGTGCCCCGTGTAATCACTGTGATCCATACAGACTCTCACCCTGGTATGCTCTCTATTATTTATTTTTTTACACTGCGGCATGCTCGAGGGAAGGGAGCAGGCACCACCCCACCGCCACTACTCCTCCGCCAGCATCACTGCCGAGCCGGTCAGTGTTCCGGCGGCAATGAGCAGTAGGCAGCCACCAGCAACAACAGTCAGGAAGCTGTTATTCCCGGCAGCAGTAGCGTCAAGCTGCAATTCAGCCAGCGGCACGATGATCCGGGAGACAGTGGCAGCACAGGGAAGCAGTACCCCCTCCAATCGCAGCACCAACTAGGAGACTGAGGCAGCAACCTGCCCCCAGCAGCAGCACCACCCTGATGATAGGTAAGATGCATTTTGGTGTCACAAGAAGGTGGCCGGAGTAGTGGCTGGCTGTGGTCACACCCCGGGGAAAAGTGATAGTGATTTCAGTGTTCCCTTGCGCGGGGATTGGATGTGTAGATGTATGGAGGCTATGTATGTATAGATGTGAGCGGCAGTGTGCGGATGTATGAGAGCGGCAATGTACGGCTGTATAACTGCGTCGGTGTGCGGCTGTATGAGTGCGATGGTGTGCGGCTGTATGCGTGCGGCGGTGTGCGGCTGTAAGAGTGCGGCAGTGTGCGGCTGTAAGAGCACGGCTGTAAGAGTGCGGCTGTAAGAGTGCGGGGTTGTACGGATGTATGAGAGCGGGGTTGTACGGATGTATGAGAGCGGGGTTGTACGGATGTATGAGAGCGGCAGTGTATGGATGTATGAGAGCAACAGTGTACAGTTGTGTGAGAGCGGCAGTGTGCGGATGTATGAGAGTGGCGGTGTACGGATGTATGAGAGCGGCAGTGTATGGATGGCAGCGTCATAGGGAGGGATGTCGGAATGCTGTTATAGGGTTCCTAATACAAAATGCCACGTTGGGCTTGATGGGCAGGTAGTGCGGCAAGCACACCCAAATTGGCATCTGACGTCGCCTGCAGTCCACACTGTTGTGAGGAGTCAGAGTTAATTTTGACTGTGTAGTGTACTCACAGAGGACCTACCGCCCGTCCCCTCGCATCTGAGCAGCAGGTCAGGCTCTTATTTTCTTTTTAATCAGGAGAGGCCGAGTGAACTGTGAGCAGGGGGGCAGAGCTACATGGGACCCAGAGGGGCTGCTGTGCTGTCAGAGAGGGAGAGGAAGAGAGAGATGAAGCTACTGCAGATCCCCAGCTGATTGTGAGGTGCCGGGTTGAAGGGTGATGTGATCACCCTTCTCCCTCGCTGCCGCTGGGGACCGCATCTAGGCTTCCTCCATCGAGGGCATGCGGCGCAGCAGTGGGCAGCGTGTAATGAGTTTGTCTGACTCATTATACTGCTGCCTGTTGTGGACACCTCCGTCCGTACGGACTGGTGTACATGCCCAGCACAGAGGTGACAGTGTTGGTGGAAGTGCTGCCCAGTTCTGACCCTGCAGGCCTCCCTGATCTGACTGCGGCCGCTGCAACTGCTGCGGCCCGAAACCCCTGCCGGTCCCCTCCATAGACTTCTGCCTGTCCAGCGCTGAGGTACTAGGGGTATCCCAGCTGCGGGAAGGGTATGTCTCTGGCTTTCTCTCCGGCAGGGGAAGGTGACAGCGGCGGAGGAAGTGTTGCCCACCTCAGACACTGCAGGCCTCCCCGATCCAGCTGCGGCCACAGCTGATGCTGCCAGAACCCCCTGCTGGTCTCCTTTGTTGACTGCCGCATGGCCAGTGCTGAAGTACTGGGGGTAGGCCAGCTACGGGAAGAGTGTCTCTGCCTCGGGCTCTCTCTCTCTGTCAGGGGAAGGAAGGGCTGATTCTCTGGCACAACAGGGAGGGCTAGGCTGCAGGAACACAGCACTGGAAGAAACAGGAGGCCGAACTCATGACCAAAAAGTGAGCAGTGCAGTGATCAGCCCCCTAGTCTTTCCCTCTCTCTGGGTGCAGAGCTGTATTCTACAGAGAGAGCTGGGATGGGAAGAAGGGGAACGGCACCTGACACACACATACACGCGCGGCACCTGACACACACATACACGCGCAACACCTGACACACACACATACACGTGCGGCACCTGACACACACACACGTAGCATCAGACACAATAAAATAAACATGCAGCACCTGACCCACACATACACGCGCAACACCTGACACACACACATACACGTGCGGCACCTGACACACACACACGTAGCATCAGACACAATAAAATAAACATGCAGCACCTGACCCACACATACACGCGCAACACCTGACACACACACATATACACGTGCGGCACCTGACACACACACGTACCATCAGACACAATAAAATAAACATGCAGCACCTGACACATGCATATACACGCAGCACCTGACACATGCATATACACGCAGCACCTGACACATGCATATACACGCAGCACCTGACACATACATATACACGCACACCATCAGACACACACATACACACGCAGTGCCTTACTCACACACACATAGACACGTGCAGCACCTGAGGCACACACATGTACACGCGCAGCACCTGACGCACACACATGTACACGCGCAGCACCTGACGCACACTCATGTACACACACAGCACCTGACGCACACTCATGTACACGCGCAGCACCTAATGCACACTCATGTACACGCGCAGCACCTGACGCACACTCATGTACACGCGCATCACCTGACACAGACATACGTATTCATGCACAGCACCAGACATACACTTGTACACACGTGGAGCACCTGATACTCACACACATATACACCCGCAACACCTGACACACACACACACACGTGCGGCAGCTGACGCATACACACGCACCATCAGACACACTCATATATACACGCAGCACCAGACACACACATACACACAGGAGCTGACACACACATACACAGGCAGCACCTGACACACACACACATATACACGCGCAGCACCTGACACCACGCACTCACACGTACAAGCAATGCATTTCACGCCTACCTCCAGCCTCAGTTACAGGCTGCTGCCGCCTACCCCCCTCCCTGCATCAGCTGCAAAGGCAGCAAAATATTTTGACCAAAGTCTAAAGGCCCGTACACATTAAACGATGTCGCTCTGTGAGCTACATCGTCTAATGTTTCCCCTCCCGGGCCGGCCGGCGGCCGACTGTACACACTGAGCGATATGACCGCTCATATCGCTCAGTGACGTCACGCCCCCGCCAGCCCTGCATGAAGGTCGTGGACGACAGTCCACATCCTTCCTGCATGCCCTACCGACAGCGAAGATTGTTGCCGACCCGCGGGGCCGCGCATCGTTTGTCGCTGGCTGCATACACACTTAACGATAAAATGAGCGATGTCGCTCATTAAATCGTTAAGTGTGTACGGACCTTAAACAATTTGGTTTGGTTAATAAAATAATTTTGCACAGAACAGTGATGTTATACGAACATTTTCATTAAACATTTAAAAAATCAAATGTTTATTCTTTAAGTGAAATTTTACATTTCTGAATAAAAAAAATAAATTTAAAAAAAGCGATGAAATTCCATAGACAAAAAACCTTACGGTTTCACATGTCCCATTAAGGCTTCTTAGACATGATCGAAATTTCAGAAGCCTGTTGTAACTCTTCCACTCAAACTCCAAAAAGCAATGAAATTCCGATCATTAAGGCTGACGCCTTAATGGACGTGTTCCTTGCGCAATACAGATATGGTATGCCATCACAGCCTGTGGGTAAGTGCAGATTCAGCACTCTCACAGAGTGAGATTGCTGTCACTCACACAATGGTGGAGCTGCTAATTCACAGATTTGTGTGCTCATTGGAATACACACATGCAGTCTATGCAACTGAAGGTCTGAGCGGAAGACAAAGCTGCTCAGATGAGGTAAGAGTGTTGTTGATTGGAGGGAGGAGAGCGGTGTGGATGGGGGAACAGAAGTGTGTGGATAGAGGGAACACTAAGCAGCACTAATGGGGGGGACAGAGAAACACAGGGGGTAATTCAGACCGCAGCAGCAGCAGCAGCGATTGCAGTCTGAATTAGTTTGTGAGGTGCGTGCGTACCCCAGGAGCCCAGTGAGATGCTATCACCCTGCCTGATTGATAGGCAGAGGTGGTTGCGGGGAAGGAGGGGGGCGTGCAAACAGCGTTAGAATGCCATTGGCAGGGCATGGTCTGCACAACGGAGGCGTTTCCGGACCACTGGGGGGTGGGCTGTGGCGGTTATCCCCCTGCCAAGAGCGCAGGATCCACTAAATTTACCTTCAGGATGTCAGCTACATGAATAGGGTAAGAGTGGTGTGGATAGGGGGTAGATTAAGCAGCAAGTATGGGAAGGGAGACAGAGCGGTGCAGATGGGGGAAATGGTGCAGATGGGTTGAAAACACTGGCATGGATGGGTAGAAAACTGGTGCAGATGGGAGAGAAGACAGTGTGCCATGTACTGGAGGAGGCAGAGTGACGTTGAAGAATGAAACACTGAGCAGCACAGAGAGAAGGAAACGGTGGTACAGACAATGCACAGGTGGGGAAAGACAGATGGTACAGATAAGTTAGTACAGACTAGCACAGATGGGAGAACACAGCAGTAGGGATTGGGGAAGACCGGGCAGCATGGGGGTGTATAGGGGAAGTAAGTGTAGATGCATAGACCGTAGATGGGGTATTATAGTTTAGCAATTAACCAAGATGTTTGAGGGAGCTAAATGTGTATACTAAGTGAGATGGATGTATGGAGTTAGAAGGATGTTGTAACAAGGTGGCTTTGTTGTGTTGACTGAATGGGATGGTTGTGGGCACTGTGTGGGATGGGAGCACCACAAAACTGCTCAGACCTTCAGTTGCATAGACTGCATGTGTGTATTCCAATGAGCACACAAATCTGTGAATTAGCAGCTCCACCATTGTGTGAGTGACAGCAATCTCACTCCGTGAGAGTGCTGAATCTGCACTTACCCACAGGCTGTGATGGCATACCATATCTGTATTGCGCAAGGAACACGTCCATTAAGGCGTCAGCCTTAATGATCGGAATTTCATTGCTTTTTGGAGTTTGAGTGGAAGAGTTACAACAGGTTTCTGAAATTTCGATCATGTCTAAGAAGCCTTAATGGGACATGTGAAACCGTAAGGTTTTTTGTCTATGGAATATATATATATATATATATCACAAACATATATGATTCATACATATATCACACACACATACATGATACATACATGAGAAAGACCTGGGATGGTGATGAGGCCAGGGCCCCCTGCTGATGTTGCGTTGAGGAAGGCAGTGTTCCAGGGCGGATGCCAGTCGGGGAGAGCGCCGCGCAGCCCGGGAAAAATACTGCTGAGGAGCTACATCTGGAAGAGCCCCTGGGAGGGAGAGTGTTAGGGTCTCCTGCCCTGTGCTGCCACGTCGTCATGGCAACCGGGAGACAAGTGCTAGTGGAGTAACCTGAGCGCAGCTGATACTCCGGTTCGGGTCTTTTGCTGTGCAGTGGTTATAGGCTCTGTGCACGGCAGGGGATCCGGTGCTGGTTTTTGTGCTCACAGTCTGTGAGGTCTGAGTGGGGCGTGGACAGCACCTGCTTTATAAGGCCTCTTTTCAGGGTAAGCAGATGCTGCTGAATCTCTGTTGGTTAGTCAGTTCATGAAAGTTAGCCAGTACTGTGTAGCTTTGTATTTGTTTGTTGCTTACTGCAAATAGGCCTGGGGATTTGGTATTACACTCTGCCAATCCAGACCTAGCAGTAAGACTGGAGTCAGTCGTTTAGCTTGCTGGGGTTCTGTTATTACTCTGTGAACTTAGCAAGTTTGCGGCTGTATTCTAACACTTGCCTGTCTAATCCTGTCTCACTGTGCTAGGTGTCAGGGGTCAGTTTAGTGGCAGTAAGCTTAAACCTGTGCACTGCAAGTGAGAATCAGGATTGTGGAGGCTCTCCTTGTGTCTATCATTCCATCTCTGACCAAGGAGTTTACTGCCACACCCGTTGGTAACCCTTTAGGGTTTTGCTGTTGCCCTTAGCAACAGCATTTCGGGTTCTCTACGTATTAAAACACAACATCTTGCTTTTTACATCTGAGCAGTTCTAATACAAGGGAGATACCCAGTTCCTTAGCCTCTGGGCTTCTCTGTTCACTGTGTGTGTATTTTGTTACCCTATCACCTTCTGTGTACGTTATGTCATATTCCCCAGTTTGTCTGTGAGTCCATTTGTTTTGCATAACAGTTCAAACACCAGTACATTCCTGCAGACACTGGAGTGCATAACAGTTCTGACACTAGTACTTTCCTGCAGGCACTGGTGTGCATAACATATTCAGCAGCCTAATACTCCTGTTGAAATTTTGTGGGAATATGGAGCATACCCCTCAAAATACGTTGCAACAGGTGGTCGATCAGGTGCAGGTCCTGACTCGGCAATTTAATGATTTGTCCATTAAAATGCACACCTCCCAGGCTGCTGGCGGAGCTCCCGCAGCAGCAGCACCTGCAGGGGTTAAGGAGCCGAAAGTAAATCTCCCGGATCGTTTTTCTGGAGATCGCTCGCAGTTCTTTTGTTTCAAGGAGAGCTGCAAGCTATACTTCCGGCTTAGGCCTCAGTCTTCTGGGTCGGAGATTCAGCGGGTGGGCATAGTGATTTCCTTGCTACAAGGAGACCCACAGGTCTGGGCATATGGGTTGCAGCCTGACTGTCCGTCGCTTAAAAGTGTTGATGCTTTTTTTACGGCACTGGGCATGTTGTATGATGACCCTGACAAGACGGCCTCAGCCGAGGCTCAGATTTCGATCCTTAAGCAAGGGCGAAGGCCAGTTGAGGTTTACTGTACGGAGTTTCGGAGGTTGGCCCATGATACCCAGTGGAATGACCCAGCCCTGAGACACCAGTACCGAAGAGGTCTTTCTAACCAGATAAAGGACCAACTGGTACAATATCCCTTGCCTGATAGCTTGGATCAGCTCATGCAGTTATCCATCCGGGTGGATAGACGGCTGAGAGAGCGTAGGCTTGAAAGGGAGACTGAGATTTCCTTCCTTCCCAAGGGAACCTCAGACTCTGAGGAATTTTCTGAGGAGCCTATGCAGATTGGGGCTACCCGCCTCTCCTCGCGTGAGAAGACACGGAGGAGACAGCAGGGGTTGTGTTTGTACTGTGGGAATAAAGGTCATGTGGTAGTATCATGCCCAGAAAAGCCGGAAAACTTCAGGGCCTGAGGGTGATGGGAAATATCCTGTCAGGCCAGAAGTCAGAATTTCCCAAGAAGACTTTTATCATTCCGGTGACCTTGAAGATCCTCGGTCAAACTGTCAAGACTGAGGCCTTTGTGGACAGTGGGGCCGACGGGGTTTTTATGGACCGCCAATTCGCCCTAAAACACTCTGTTCCCTTAGTACCCTTGGCATCGGAAATTGAGATTTGTGGGTTAAACGGGGAACCATTATCCCAAGGTAAAATTACCTCTTGCACTAGCCAGATTTCTTTGTTTATTGGAGCCACACACTCTGAAAAATTGTCCTTTTATGTGACTGTCTGTACTTTTGCCCCATTGGTGTTGGGGTTACCCTGGTTAAGGGCCCACAATCCTCAATTTGACTGGGTCTCTGGGGAGATTCTTAGTTGGGGTACTGATTGTTTCAGGAGTTGCTTGAGCCTTCCAGTCAGGCTCTCGCAGCTAAGTTTGCCAGGATTGCCAGGGTGTTATGCAGATTTTGCGGACGTGTTCTCCAAAAAAGTTGCAGAGGTACTACCTCCCCATCGCCCCTATGACTGTGCCATTGATTTGTTGCCAAATGCTAAGCTTCCCAAGAGCAGGTTGTACTCCCTGTCACGTCCTGAGACTCAGGCTATGGCAGAGTACATTCAGGAGAACTTGGCTAAGGGATTTATCAGACCTTCACAGTCTCCAGTTGGGTCGGAGTTCTTCTTCGTGGGTAAAAAGGACGGTTCGTTGCGACCCTGCATCGACTTCAGGGAATTGAACCGTATCACGATTAAAAACTCATACCCACTGCCTCTCATTTCGGTCTTGTTTGACCAGCTTCGTACTGCCACCATTTTTTCTAAGATTGACCTACGCGGTGCGTACAATCTAATCCGAATAAGAGAGGGGGATGAATGGAAGACTGCCTTTAATACCCACTCAGGGCATTATGAATATTTGGTGATGCCTTTTGGGCTCTGTAATGCCCCGGCAGTCTTCCAGGATTTCATGAATGATGTGCTCAGGGAATATTTGGATAGATTCTTAGTTGTATACTTAGATGACATCCTAATCTTCTCCCATTCCCTGGAGGAACATCGGAAGCATGTACGCTTAGTCCTCCAGAAACTCAGAGACCACCGGCTTGGGGCGAAGCTGGAGAAGTGCGAATTTGAAGTTCAGCAAATCGCATTTCTAGGATATATTATCTCCCCAGAAGGTTTCCAAATGGAGGGTTCCAAGGTACAGGCAGTCCTGGATTGGGTGCAGCCCACTAGTTTGAAGGTGCTTCAGCGTTTCCTGGGCTTTGCGAATTTTTATAGACGATTTATCGCTGGATTTTCGTCTATAGTGGCGCCCTTGGTGGCACTCACTAAGAAAGGGGCGGATGTTGCTCACTGGTCTTGTGAGGCTAAAGCGGCTTTTGCCCGTCTCAAAAGGGCATTTGTTTCGGCCAAGGTGCTGCGACACCCAGATCCAGAGCGTCCTTTTGTGGTGGAGGTGGATGCCTCTGAGATGGGTATTGGGGCAGTGCTTTCTCAGATGGGAGTGTCTGATAATCGCCTTCATCCCTGTGCTTACTTTTCCCGTAAATTTTTGCCTGCCGAGATGAATTATGACGTGGGTAACCGGGAATTGTTGGCTATTAAGGATGCACTCGAGGAGTGGAGACACTGGCTTGAGGGGGCTAAGTTTGTGGTCTCAATTCTCACTGACCATAAGAATCTGGCATATTTAGAGTCAGCGAAGCGTCTCAATGCCAGGCAGGCACGATGGGCTTTGTTTTTTGCTCGCTTTAATTTTTTGATAACATATCGCCCTGGGTCAAAAAACATCAAGGCTGATGCGCTCTCGCTGAGTTTTGCTCCAATCCAGGAGACCACCGAGGAGCCGTTGCCCATTGTTTCCCCATCATGTATTAAAGTGGGCATTACCCAGGACCTCTTATCATTAGTCCTTAGAGCACAGGAGCAGGCTCCTCCAGACCTTCCGGTAGGTCTTTTGTTTGTGCCTCCTAGGTTAAGACAGCGAGTGTTCCTGGAATTCCATGCCAAGAAGTCGGCAGGTCACCCGGGTATTGCCAGAACTCGGGAGTTGCTATCTAGGGCGGTGTGGTGGCCCTCGGTGGCTAAGGATGTGGATCAGTGGGTTCGGGCATGTGACATCTGTGCCCGAAATAAGACTCCTAGAGGGGTTCCTGTTGGCCCATTACATCCACTCTCTATCCCATCTAAGCCATGGACCCACATTTCAATGGATTTTGTGGTGGACTTGCCCAAATCCTCGGGGATGACAGCCATCTGGGTTGTCGTTGACAGGTTTTCGAAGATGGCGCACTTCGTTCCACTGGTTGGGCTGCCATCAGCCAGACGCCTGTCTGAATTATTTATGCTGCATGTTGTGCGTCTCCACGGGTTGCCACTTGATGTGGTCTCTGACCGCGGATCCCAGTTTGTGGCCAAATTCTGGAGGGCATTTTGTTCCGATCTCCAGATTTCTGTCAGCTTGTCGTCAGGCTACCATCCGCAGTCTAATGGGCAGACTGAAAGGGTGAACCAGTCCTTGGAGCAGTTCCTCAGGTGTTATGTCTCCAAGTGTCAGACTGACTGGGTTGCTCATCTGTCCATGGCGGAGTTTGCCTATAACAACGCGGCTCACTCTGCTACAGGGATCTCTCCCTTCCTTTGTGTGTATGGGCATCATCCTAAGGCCAATTCTTTTGACCCCCTGGACTCCACGCCTGGTGGTTCCTCTGTGGTTTCGGTCCTTAGAGGTATTTGGCGGAAAGTGAAGAAAGCCCTTGTATCTGTGTCATTAGTGACCAAAAGGGTTTTTGATAAGCGGAAAAGACCCTGCAGCTTCAAATTAGGAGACTTCGTCTGGTTGTCTACCAAGAATTTGAAGTTGAGACAGCCATCTCATAAGTTAGGGCCCCGGTTCATCGGCCCTTATAAGATCACCAGGGTTATCAATCCGGTGGCATTTCAGTTAGATCTGCCCCGTTCTCTGGGTATCAATAAAACATTTCATTGTTCCCTTTTAAAACGGGCGATTAGTAATCCTTCTTCCAGTGGAAGACCTTCCCCTCTTCTGATACGTGGCCAGAGGGAGTTTGTTGTTGAAAGGATTCTTGACTCCAAGGTGGTTCGGGGTCGGCTGTCATTTTTGGTGCACTGGAAGGGGTATGGCCCGGAGGAGCGGTCGTGGGTGCGCAGTTGTGATCTTCATGCCCCCAGACTGATACGCTCTTTCTTCTCGAAGTTCCCCGATAAACCCGGTGGTAGGGGTTCTTTGACCCCTCGTCAGAGGGGGGGTACTGTTAGGGTCTCCTGCCCTGTGCTGCCACGTCAGACGGATCACCGTAATGACAATCCTGAATTGCAAACCTCAGGTAGCTTGATGCAGTGGCTAAATGGGAACATATAAGTAGGCATCCTTTATGTCTACCAAAACCATGAAATCTCCTTTATCCCCCGGACTGGAGATCACTACCCTGAGAGATTCCATCTTGAAATTGAATTTCTTTAGGTAGAAATTAAGGGATTTCAGATTTAAGATTGGTCTGACTGAGCCGTCCGGCTTCGGGACCACGAAGAGGCTTGAATAAAAACCTTCTCCCTGCTGACTAAGGCTGATTTGAACAATCGGTGAGGGGGAACGTCTTGAAACCCCAGTTTGTACCCTTGGGACACTATTTGTAAAACCCACGAGTCCAGGTCCGAATGAATTCAGAACTGACTGAAGAGTTTTAGACGTGCCCCCCACTGGTGCGGGCTCCTGCAAGAGAGCCCCAGCGTCATGCAGTGGATTTGGCAGAAGCAGAGGACGATCTCTGCTCCTGCGATCTTGAAGAGGCTACAGACCTCTTCCCTCTTTTCCTTCCTCTACCTGCAAAGAAAGGGGAATCTTAACTTCTTGCATATCTATTGGGCCGAAATGACTGCGTCAGATAATGATGCGTCTTCATCCGTTGAGAGGGAACATAGGGCAAGAAGGATGACTTACCTGCGGGAGCTGCCGAGATCAAATTAACTAGGCCGTCGCCAAACAAGGCTTCACCTTCATAGGGAAGAGACTCCCTTTCTTCTTGGAGTCAGCATCAGCATTCCCTTGGTGAATCCACAATGCCCTCCTATCCGAGACTGCCATGAAATTGGCCCGTGAGCACTTGTGCCCGGTGTAGGATTTTTAAATATGTGTAGTTTACTGTATGCAAGGGTTTAAAACCTTTTAGGAACTGAGCTCTAAGGTGTATTACATGTAGTTTAAAAAAAACAAAAAAGGTTTATTTTATGGCAGTAGTTTCCAAACTGGGGTTCTTGCACTGGTAGCATAGTTTGGTGGTCCAGGACCAATTAAAATTATTTATACTTTATTAAATTGGCAAAACCATTCCCTCACAACATAACTGAACCTGAGGATGACATGCTATAAACACAATTGACTTAATTTTATATTTTTTTCTGAATTTCTCAATAAAAAAAACTTTGGCCTAGGGGTGCCGTGAAACAAATTTTGATACTCTAGGGCAGGGGTGTCAAACCCATGGGCCGCATGCCGCCCCCAATGCATCCTTTTGTGGCCCACAGGCCGGGGTCCGGCAGGGGTCCGACAGGGGTCCTTTTGTGGCCCGATCACCTTGCTTAGAGCGAGGGCAGGAGAGTGCAGCCAGAGTCTTTGCTTTCTATGTGCGGCACCATCTTCCCGAAGAGATCACCGGGAAGATAGTGCCCCTTCCACTGGCTACAGCACAGGTATACTGGGGTGGGGTAGCAAACTGGGGGCCCCAATGGGCCCCTCCAGCAGTCCCTCTACCAAAACATGTCTTTTGGTGGTTTTGCGGTGTTGTTATAACTACATGGTGACGATACTGTAGCACAGAGATTTTCAACCATTTACAACTCACGTCACACAGAACAAGATTTAAATATTGACAAGGCACACTGAAATATAATGGTGATGCATGGTGCAGTATCGTGTCCTAGGATGTCATGTCGCAGCTTCTCCATAGGTAACGCCTGAACAGGCCCGGTGACAGGGGGGACAAAGGGGACACTTGTTCAGGGCTCCAAGTATTAAGAACAGAAATAATGGGGCCACAGTGCCAATATTGCTTTTTAAAGTGTATCCACCAACTGCTCAATTTAAGCAGGAAAACAATTAACAGGCCAACTAAACCCTCCCCCCTCCTTTTACCCCATCACTTTGTCCAGTCCCTGTGGTCCATACTGTATTGCCATTATTATGCATGTTGCTGTGCTGGCCCTTTTCTGAATGTCCCTGCCACCGCCACCGAAGAGCTGGATAGCCCAGTATGAAAACCACCTGCCGGCCTCACTGACGGTCCGAGTCAAAGGCTCCATTTTTTTTTAAAGATCCCTCTGCCAAGTTAAGGGGGGGTTGAGGGGGCCCCAGAGATATCAGTGTACTGGGCCCCGAGATTTCTGTTTCTGGCCCTGACCCTCAGGGGCGTATCTACCCCTTGGCCAGGATGGCACTTGCCAGGGGCACCATCCAGCTGTGCCAACCGTGGCTAAGGGATAGAGTTCTGCAGTCTCGAAAGGGCGCTATGGCAATCAGCGTGGGACTGACCAATTAGACGGTGAGGGAAGGATACTGAAATTGTCCCAACCCTGTTACAGTTTGAAACGCCCCTCAACTGCTGTCCACTGCTTCACTCCTAGCTCCTAAGAACCATCCCTTATATTCTCTACATTTGAGGTCCACACCATATGCCTCTTCCAACCAGTCAATCTTAGAGTAGCTGTCATTTACCGCCCCCCTGGCACTGCTTCCAAATTCATCGACAACTTTGCTTCCTGGCTTCCTCACTTCTGACATTCCCACCATTATCCTAGGCGATTTCAACATCCCTATTGACATCCCCACACAATCCCCTGCCTCTAAACTCCTTAACCTCACCTCTTCACTTGGTCTCTCCCAGTGGACCTCCTCACCCTCCCATGTGAATGGGAGCTCACTGGATCTGGTCTTCACTCACCGCTGTGATATTTCTGATTTTTCCAACTCCCCATTTCCCCTCTCTGACCACCACCTGCTCTCCTTCAACCTATCTCTCTCGACTTCCCCATCTCTACCTCCTAAGGCTACCATCACTAAGCGTAACATTGAAGCTATTGACACCACATTCCTTTCCTCCCTGTTTGACTCACTTCTCTCTCCTATTCTCTCTCTCTCATGCCCTGAACAAGCCACTTCCACATACAATGCTTCCCTTACTTCTGCTCTTGACTCTGTTGCTCCACCAACCACTATTCACCCTTGCAAATTAACACCTCAACCCTGGCACACCAAATGCACCAGATATCGGCAGGATTCGGCGGACATTATGGCTGTAGTGCCTCACTAGCCACTGACCTCACCGCACGCCACTGTGGGACAGATGTAACATGCAGAGAGAGGTAGATTTGGGAGGGGGAATGTCCTAGCATAACTGTTAATTGCAGTGTAATACTGTAATTCAGCTGTGCAGCATTTGTGGCTAAATGTCAAAGAAGCCAGTATTTACCCTGCATGCAAAACAATAAATGTATTTGAACATACCTCCCAACTATCCCAATTTTTGCAGGACAGTCACTTTTTTGGGGAATGTCCAGCTAACCCAAACAAACCCCCCCCCCCCCTTCCCATGGGGAAGGGGGGGGGGGGTGGAAGGCTCCCTGTAGCTTGTTGCTCTGCAAATATGCACATTGTGGGTAATTCAGACCTGATCGCTAGGGTGTGTTTTTTGCATCCCTGTAATCAGGTAGTTGTCGCCTACAGCGGAAGGGAAAATTTGCTGTGCAGGTGTGTGATCACATGTGCACAAGAGCTGCACAGCTCAGCACTTACTCAGCCATTGAGGTGACGTCACAAATCCTCCCACAAAACGCCGGGTCCCTCCAGTGTTTTTCCGGACACTCCCTAGAAACATTCAGTTGCCACCCACACAAACACCCTCTTCTTGTCAATCTTCTTGTGATCTCCGGACCGTCGCACTTACGCATTGTGGCGCATACGCATGTGCAGTGCAAACCAGATTGCCCGCTGGGTGAAAATAAATTGAAGCGATCTGGTCTGAATAAGCCTCAATCTCTATTCACGGGAGACAGAGGGGCTGGGGCATGGCCAGCAGCTCACAGAGCACCTATAATGACAAAAATGGGAGACATGGCTCATGATCGCGATATACCTGCGAAGGTACGCCCTCTACTGATTGACAGGCAGAGGCATTCGCATTTTCTGCGGGGCACCCGGAGAAAATGTAGGCACACGCACAGGATGGACCCTGCGTATATGCCCCCATCCTCTTCATAGTTTTTGCGGTTGGAACGCGTATTACGATCCAAACTGAATTAGGCCCTATGTCTTATATACACGAGCAGTGTGAAAACATCAATCGATGGGGGTAATTCCAAGTTGATCGCAGCAGGAATTTTGTTAGCAGTTGGGCAAAACCATGTGTACTGCAGGGGAGGCAGATATAACATGTGCAGAAAGAGTTAGATTTGGGTGAGTTATTTTGTTTCTGTGCAGGGTAAATACTGACTGCTTTATTTTTACACTGCAAATTAGATTGCAGATTGAACACACCACACCCAAATCTAACTCTCTCTGCACATGTTAAATCTGCCTTCCCTGCAGTGCACATAGGTGGTCATTCCGAGTTGTTCGCTCTGTAATTTTCTTCGCATCGCAGCGATTTTCCGCTTAATGCGCATGCGCAATGTTCACACTGCGACTGCGCCAAGTAAAGTTGCTATGCAGTTAGGAATATTACTCACGGTTTTTTTCATCGTTCTGGTGATCGTAATGTGATTGACAGGAAGTGGGTGTTTCTGGGCGGAAACAGGCCGTTTTAGGGGCGTGTGGGAAAAAATGCTACCGTTTCTGGGAAAAACGCGGGAGTGGCTGGAGAAACGGAGGAGTGTCTGGGCGAACGCTGGGTGTGTTTGTGACGTCAAACCAGGAACGACAAGCACTGAACTGATCGCACTGGCAGAGTAAGTCTCGAGCTACTCAGAAACTGCACAGAGATGTCTTATCGCAATATTGCAAATCTTTCGTTCGCAATTTTAAGATGCTAAGATTCACTCCCAGTAGGCGGCAGCTTAGCGTGTGCAATGCTGCTAAAAGCAGCTTGCGAGCGAACAACTCGGAATGAGGGCCATGGGGGGTAATTCTGAGTTGATCGCAGCAGGATTTTTGTTAGCAGTTGGGCAAAACCATGTGCACTGCATTTACGAACAGATGATTTTTTATATAAATTTTAAAATGTTAGTAAATGTGTGTTCTTTTTTCAACCTGGAAGCCCAACATCGATTAAGATCGATCTTAAATAGACCCCTGGGTTTTAAGGATAACCATGGTTGAGTCCAATGGTTAATTCACATTGACCGAAGTTCTAATTAAGTCACCTGTGCTCAAGCATGATATCCTTAAAATCTGGATTGCAATGACAGCATTTTGGAACTATGCCTAAGGGTTTAATTTTTACATTTATCCACTGACAATAAATCTACCTACAATATCCCTGTAACTGTTATGATTACAGTATTTCACTAAATAATTTAATTTGCTGAACCTTCTGTAAAAAGAAATATTAAGCTGCTGTAATTCCCAGATGCAGCAAATTTGTTAGCTAGTGGGCAAAACCATGTGCACTGCAGGGTTGGGGGGGGGGGGGCAGATATAACATTTGCAGAGAGATTTAGGTGGGTTATATTGTTTGTGTGCAGGGTAAATACTGGCTGTTTTGTTTTTACACTGCAATTTAGATTTCAGTTTGAACACACCGCACCATAATCTAACTCTCCCTGCACATATTATACACCCCCCCCCCCTGCAGTGTACATGGTTTTAGCTAATAAATTTGCTGCTGTGATCAGATCTGAGTTAAGCCCTATGTATTTGGCACTGGCAAAGGGTTAGAGGCCTTGCTGTAGAGCTCACACCTTTCTTATCATGCATTGTAATATTTCCTATGTCCTGATGTTGTGCTCTCTGCTCCATCCAAGTAAACAGCAATGTAGCATGGCTATCAAAGAGCGTGAAGATTGCAGATTTCCTGGGATTAATGCTAAGGAATGCTATTCCAGAGGCTGCTGCTTTAATTCAAGTGTCACTGGGGTTAAATGGTGTTTTTACCTTAAAAACACAGGTAGAGTATATAGTACAGTGGTAAAGTGGGAGCATGTAGTGCTATTGATTACAGATTTGATGGAGCTTAAACATGGATAAGGTCCATGGCTCTAAGAGTTTATCTTGTGTATCCTTTATTCTTAGTCATGGTCAGATAAGATTAGAAAATACCATTTAAGTGGAAATTTCCTGTTAGCTGTTTTTCAGTTTGCTCAACTGTCTGATTAACTGGTCCTAAAAAAGGACCAAAGGAGCTAAATTGCCCTGTGATCTAGCTAAATTGCCCCAGTTAAAAAAAAAAAAAACTAAGCTGCTGTAATTCCTGGATGTTTCCTTACTGCATCAACAGGAAGTGACAAGAAACAATGTAATGTGGAACCGTACAGCAGAAGGGATTGCGGCTACCCCACAATAAGTGCAGCGGAATGTAAGAAGAGGAATTGTTGCTTTGACTGCAGCATTCCCGGGGTTAACTGGTGTTTCTTCAAGTCACAAGGTATGGAGCTGCTGTATAGTTACTCGCAAGTCAGTAGTTGTATGATGCTCACACCTGTTAAACTGGATACACACAGAATGCCCTACACAGGGGGTGAAATGAGCGCCCCCCCCCCACCCCCCGTACGCTCAGCACACATCACGCTGTGCTGAGCGGGGGCAGAGATGTGTGCTGAGCAGTTCGCTCAGCACACATCTCTCCCCAAAATCGGGCCGTGAATACGGACCTTTAAACTGGATCCACACTTAGATTATCTGTCAAATTTTTTTTTTCTAGTTGAAACAAAATTATGCTAATATGTGGCAGCAAATGACAATTGACCATTTGCTCACAAACACTGGAAAACATCCAAAAATGGTCATTTAGATAAATTGGTTAAATCCATTTCATTTAGCTAATTTATCCAAACTACCTTTATTGTATCTCTGTGGGTGAATGATGTGTGGGTCAGTGTTGAGGGTGGTGGAAGAGATGGGTAATAGGCACAGCAGGGTGTGGACAGTCAAATAGTGTGCTTAGAGGTTCAGAGTCATTGTATGAGACTCTGGCAACAGTGACTTGATGAGTCTGGTGTCCATAGGGTGGGACGCATTAACCTTTTTATGCTATTGAAATAGTTCTCCTCCTGACCGACGCAGTTCCTTGCTCCGAGGTTGGTGTATTGTCCTGTTGCAGCGCCTCTCCACTGTGGTCACAGTGAGCTGTGTGGTGTTGCTGGCGCATGCCAATCTCCCCCCAACCTCCCTCTTGCATTTCAGACCTACGTACGCATGATGGGATCTTGTATGATATGCACGTGTGCTGTAGAGATGAAAGTGGGGGTGAGGAGGCAGATCGTGAGATGGGGAAACTTTGTGGACTGTTAGCGAAGGGGAGCACTGGGCAGTCTGAGTTGCAAAGAGGGCAGCAGAAGAGGTTATTGCATGTGCACTGGTGACAGGTCCATCCTTGGTGGCCAGCCTCAGTGGTAAAGGGGTACATGAGCTAGTGTCCCTTGGCCAGCCATGTACCATGGCCACCTCCCTACCTCCTATATATTCTCCCTGATCTGTCACTTTGTTACGGTCTGCTGCTGGCACTGGTGTATCGTCCTGCAGATGCCGTCTCCGCCCATTGCTGTGACTTCCCCCAGAGTTAGCCACACAGAGTGACTGATCTGGGAAAATATATAGGAGATCATTACTTTCACTTGCAGCCTACCTTATTTTTTGCAGCCTAGCATGCTCCTGACCCCTTCTCTCACTAATACTTATACAACATTCATGAACTCATCTTAAGGTTTCTTTATTATTCAGTCACACTGTCTTGGATCCAAACCATTTCCTGTGGCATTGCAGTCAAACAATTGAGCTATTTACCCTTGCATAGAAAGGTATAATCTAAGCTAGAGAATTCTATTTGGAGCTCACCTTGTACTTTGTGAAGAAATAATCAGCTTTGTGGCTGAGCAGATATATGGAGTGTGTGGCTGCACACTGCATTGATCTGCTGAGTTGCAATGCTAATAATTTTTTTTTTGCAAAGTACCAATAGCTTCATTGTGAAGGTGGAAAGAAGGGTGTTACGGCATGGAATGTACAAACTGCGAGACCCTGCTGGTAGCGCCTTTGTCTATTTAGTAGGAAGGGCATGTAACAGCCGGGGGGCAATGGAGGAAGCCCCTTTAGGGCTGGAGCCCGGCGGCAACTGACTCCGTTGTCTCTGGCAGTTCCGCCCCTGGACTAGAGGAATGGTCAAGAACATGGCAACATTTAATGCCAAAAAATGCAAAATCATACACGTCTCAAAAATGCAAAGGCTAACTATAATATTAAGGACATTATAATGGCAAGAGGAAAGCTATCTAAGTATTACTATTTCAGGTGATCAATGTAACAAAGCAATAGGAAAGGCAAGTCAGATGCTTGTTTGCATAGGTTAAAGAACCAGTAGCAGAAAAAAGTAATACAGGTTGAGTATCCCATATCCAAATATTCCGAAATACGGAATATTCCGAAATACGGACTTTTTTGAGTGAGACTGAGATAGTGAAACCTTTGTGTTTTGATGGCTCAGTGTACACAAACTTTGTTTAATACTCAAAGTTATTAAAAATATTGTATTAAATGAACTTCAGACTGTGTGTATAAGGTGTATATGAAACATAAATGAATTCTGTGAATGTACACACACTTTGTTTAATGCACAAAGTTATAAAAAATATTGGCTAAAATGACCTTCAGGCTGTGTGTATAAGGTGTATATGAAACATAAATGCCTTCTGTGCTTAGATTTAGGTCCCATCACCATAATATCTCGTTATGGTATGCAATTATTCCAAAATACAGAAAAATCCGATATCCAAAATTCCTCTGGTCCCAAGCATTTTGGATAAGGGATACTCAACCTGTAATGCCACTGTATAGGTCCTTGGTACAGCCACATTTAGAATCCTGTGTTCAGTTCCAGAAGCCATATCTCCAGAAGGCTGTAAATACATTAGGGCAACTAAAATTGTGCATGGCCTACATCACAAAACTTACCTGGAAATACTAAAAAATGTTGATGTGTATAGTTTGGAGAAGGGAAGAGGGAACATACAGTAATAGAAACATTTAAATATATAGGGAGGAATGTAATAGGGTGTGAGAATCAGAAAGTGAGAGATTTTGTGTTTTTTCCTGTTGTTTTTTTTTTTTTGTTTGTTTGATTGTTTGTTTTTAAAGTGGCAATCCTTTACATGGCAAAACCAGGTTGATATTTGCCATGTAAAGGATTGCCACCGTGGGCATGTGTAGAAGGGGCACTGCTACTGTTGGCATTATGTGTGTAAGCTGCACTGATATGGTGGTTATGTGTATAAAGGGCACTGCGACTGTGGGTATTATTATTATTATTATTATTATTATTATTACATGCGGTGTAATGACAATAAGATAGTGCTACTGTGTGGCGTATTTTGATTTGGGGTGCTATTGTGTGGCCATGCCCCTTCCTTGTGATACCACACCTTCTTTTTTTAAGGTTCGCACTGTCCCTTTATTAAGTATTGGAGAGAGGGCCCAAATTAATAGTTTGCAGGGAGGCGCCAAACACCCTAGCACTGGCCCTTTGGTAGGGGACAGGATTTGCTTCTGCTTGTGCACATGTTATGATTGCCAGCCAACAGCACTGGTTTTGCCTATAACACTAACTATAAATATTTTGAATTGGTCCTGGACCACCAATCCAAGGCACCCCTGCAAGTGTCCTGAGGCACCCCAGGGTGCAGTTTGAGAACCACTGGTCTAGTGAGTACCCAGGATAATTATTGTAGCTGGTCTGCGGGTAACAGCTCTCAGATCCACTTCTAGAAAAAATGCAGCAATGTAATTTGAGTGACAAACTGCAGAGATGAACCCTTTCTGTGACTGCTGCACAGGGATCACACAAACTCTATTCATAGGGCAGACTTCACTTAGGGGAGATGTTCTCACCCCGCAAAGAAGTGCGAGTATATACCGCACTTACGGTACCATTGGATTTACAGATATTTTCTTGCAATACACTATGGGGGTCATTCTGAGTTGATTGCTCGCTAGCAGTTTTTAGCAGCCATGCAAACGCATTGTCGCTGCCCACTGGAGAGTGTATATTCACTTTGGAGAAGTGCGAATACTTGAGTAGCAGAGCGCCTGCAAAATCGTTTCAAAATAAGACCAGCACTGTAGTTACACTTCGTGTGCGTTGATTCTAACAACCGAGGGACGGCTTTTGATGTCACACACCCATCCAGCGAATGCCCAGCCACGTCTGCATTTCTTCTGCCACGCCTGCATTTTTCCAAGCACTCCCTGAAAACGGTCAGTTGACACCCAGAAACGCCCTCTTTCTGTCAATCTCCTTGTGGCCTGTTCTGTGATTGCAATAATCGCTAGAACTAGTGCAAAACCACAATGGACTTTGTACCCGTACGATGCGCATGCACATTACGGAGCATGCGCATGCACAGATTAGCCATTTTTTTTCAACTGATTGCTACGCAGCGAACAACGGCAGCAAGCGATCAACTCGGAATGACCCCCTATATACATAGAAACATGGATTTTTATTGCAGAAATTATGGTTAGTTTAGGGGTATCGGTTAGGGTCAACAGAGGTGTAGCTAGGGGTCCAAGCGCCCCTGGCAAAGTAAGGGACTGGCGCCCCCCCTTTCGATAAAGCATTGCAGTCCATTGGCGGTTACCATGTTGGAGCCACAGCAACTGACCCCCTCCCCCACACGCTGCCCTACATCATCGGCTGGGATTCACTGTTGGTGTGAAGCCACTGGGAACATTCTGGTAGCATTAGCAGCAGTCTGTGTCATAGATAGGGAAGGCAGAAGGTTAACTAGCTAATAGCAGTCTGTTGGCAGCAGAGGCTGGGCGGGGGGCTGAGAATGAGCCAACGCTGATCAGTGTCCAGTCTGCTCAGACAAAAATATTTTGTGATCAGGGCTGGTTCTAGACCAAAGGAGCCAATGGCAAAAATTTCCTTTGGCACCCCCCCCCCCCCCACACACACACACACACACACACACACACACACCAAAAAAGAACATATCCCAGTTTAACATAACGCTATGTGGTGCAAGGTGTGGAGCTGGTCACTTGTATCAGACCTCTGACATTTGCCTTTTCACCCATATTGCATACTTTTTCTTGCAGGTTGTGTCTTAATTCAAGAAGTGTTCTAAGTACTTCAGCTTAGTATCTTTACTGACCCCTCTTTACCCCACACTACATAACTGACCCCTCTATACCCTACACTACATCACTGACCTTTCTATAACCATCACTGCATTACTGACCCCTCTAGAGATGTGCACTTGAAATTTTTCGGGTTTTGTGTTTTGGTTTTGGGTTCGGTTCCGCGGCCGTGTTTTGGGTTCGACCGCGTTTTGGCAAAACCTCACCGAATTTTTTTTTTCGGCTTCGGGTGTGTTTTGGATTCGGGTGTTTTTTTCAAAAAACACTAAAAAACAGCTTAAATCATAGAATTTGGGGGTCATTTTGATCGCAAAGTATTATTAACCTCAAAAACCATAATTTCCACTCAATTTCAGTCTATTCTGAACGCCTCATACCTCACAATATTATTTTTAGTCCTAAAATTTGCACCGAGGTCGCTGGATGACTAAGCTAAGCGACCCTAGTGGCCGACACAAACACCTGGCCCATCTAGGAGTGGCACTGCAGTGTCACGCAGGATGGCCCTTCCAAAAAACACTCCCCAAACAGCACATGACGCAAAGAAAAAAAGAGGCGCAATGAGGTAGCTGTGTGAGTAAGCTAAGCGACCCTAGCGGCCGACACAAACACCTGGCCCATCTAGGAGTGGCACCACAGTGTCACGCAGGATGGCCCTTCCAAAAAACACTCCCCAAACAGCACATGACGCAAAGAAAAAAAGAGGCGCAATGAGGTAGCTGTGTGAGTAAGATAAGCGACCCTAGTGGCCAACACAAACACTTGGCCCATCTAGGAGTGGCACTGCAGTGTCACGCAGGATGGCCCTTCCAAAAAACACTCCCCAAACAGCACATGACGCAAAGAAAAAAAGAGGCGCAATGAGGTAGCTGTGTGAGTAAGATAAGCGACCCTAGTGGCCGACACAAACACCTGGCCCATCTAGGAGTGGCACTGCAGTGTCACGCAGGATGGCCCTTCAAAAAAATACTCCCCAAACAGCACATGACGCAAAGAAAAATGAAAGAAAAAAAGAGGTGGAAGATGGAATTGTCCTTGGGCCCTCCCACCCACCCTTATGTTGTACAAACAGGACATGCACACTTTAACCAACCCATCATTTCAGTGACAGGGTCTGCCACACGACTGTGACTGAAATGACGGGTTGGTTTGGACCCCCACCAAAAAAGAAGCAATTAATCTCTCCTTGCACAAACTGGCTCTACAGAGGCAAGATGTCCACCTCATCATCATCCTCCGATATATCACCGTGTACATCCCCCTCCTCACAGATTATCAATTCATCCCCACTGGAATCCACCATCTCAGCTCCCTGTGTACTTTGTGGAGGCAATTGCTGCTGGTCAATGTCTCCACGGAGGAATTGATTATAATTCATTTTAATGAACATCATCTTCTCCACATTTTCTGGAAGTAACCTCGTACGCCGATTGCTGACAAGGTGAGCGGCGGCACTAAACACTCTTTCGGAGTACACACTTGTGGGAGGGCAACTTAGGTAGAATAAAGCCAGTTTGTGCAAGGGCCTCCAAATTGCCTCTTTTTCCTGCCAGTATAAGTACGGACTGTCTGACGTGCCTACTTGGATGCGGTCACTCATATAATCCTCCACCATTCTTTCAATGGGGAGAGAATCATATGCAGTGCCAGTAGACGACATGTCCGACTCCGTAATCGTTGTCAGGTCCTTCAGTCCGGACCAGATGTCAGCATCAGCAGTCGCTCCAGACTGCCCTGCATCACCGCCAGCGGGTGGGCTCGGAATTCTGAGCCTTTTCCTCGCACCCCCAGTTGCGGGAGAATGTGAAGGAGGAGATGTTGACAGGTCGCGTTCCGCTTGACTTGACAATTTTCTCACCAGCAGGTCTTTGAACCCCAGCAGACTTGTGTGTGCCGGAAAGAGAGATCCAAGGTAGGTTTTAAATCTAGGATCGAGCACGGTGGCCAAAATGTAGTGCTCTGATTTCAACGGATTGACCACCCGTGAATCCTTGTTAAGCGAATTAAGGGCTCCATCCACAAGTCCCACATGCCTAGCGGAATCGCTCTGTGTTAGCTCCTCCTTCAATGTCTCCAGCTTCTTCTGCAAAAGCCTGATGAGGGGAATGACCTGACTCAGGCTGGCAGTGTCTGAACTGACTTCACGTGTGGCAAGTTCAAAGGGCAGCAGAACCTTGCACAATGTTGAAATCATTCTCCACTGCGCTTGAGACAGGTGCATTCCACCTCCTATATCGTGCTCAATTGTATAGGCTTGAATGGCCTTTTGCTGCTCCTCCAACCTCTGAAGCATATATAGGGTTGAATTCCACCTCGTTACCACTTCTTGCTTCAGATGATGACAGGGCAGGTTCAGGCATTTTTGGTGTTGCTCCAGTCTTCTGTACGTGGTGCCTGTACGCCGAAAGTGTCCCGCAATTCTTCTGGCCACCGACAGCATCTCTTGCACGCCCCTCTCGTTTTTTAAATAATTCTGCACCACCAAATTCAAGGTATGTGCAAAACATGGGACGTGCTGGAATTTGCCCATATTTAATGCACACACAATATTGCTGGCGTTGTCCGATGCCACAAATCCACAGGAGAGTCCAATTGGGGTAAGCCCTTCCGCGATGATCTTCCTCAGTTGCCGTAAGAGGTTTTCAGCTGTGTGCGTATTCTGGAAACCGGTGATACAAAGCGTAGCCTGCCTAGGAAAGAGTTGGCGTTTGCGAGATGCTGCTACTGGTGCCGCCGCTGCTGTTCTTGCGGCGGGAGTCCATACATCTACCCAGTGGGCTGTCACAGTCATATAGTCCTGACCCTGCCCTGCTCCACTTGTCCACATGTACGTGGTTAAGTGGACATTGGGTACAACTGCATTTTTTAGGACACTGGTGAGTCTTTTTCGGACGTCCGTGTACATTCTCGGTATCGCCTGCCTAGAGAAGTGGAACCTAGATGGTATTTGGTAACGGGGGCACACTACCTCAAGAAATTGTCTAGTTCCCTGTGAACTAACGGCGGATACCGGACGCACGTCTAACACCAACATAGTTGTCAAGGCCTCAGTTATCCGCTTTGCAACAGGATGACTGCTGTGATATTTCATCTTCCTCGCAAAGGACTGTTGGACAGTCAATTGCTTGGTGGAAGTAGTAAAAGTGGGCTTACGACTTCCCCTCTGGGATGACCATCGACTCCCAGCAGCAACAACAGCAGCGCCAGCAGCAGTAGGCGTTACACGCAAGGATGCATCGGAGGAATCCCAGGCAGGAGAGGACTCGTCAGAATTGCCAGTGACATGGCCTGCAGGACTATTGGCATTCCTGGGGAAGGAGGAAATTGACACTGAGGGAGTTGGTGGGGTGGTTTGCGTGAGCTTGGTTACAAGAGGAAGGGATTTACTGGTCAGTGGACTGCTTCCGCTGTCGCCCAAAGTTTTTGAACTTGTCACTGACTTATTATGAATGCGCTGCAGGTGACGTATAAGGGAGGATGTTCCGAGGTGGTTAACGTCCTTACCCCTACTTATTACAGCTTGACAAAGGCAACACACGGCTTGACACCTGTTGTCCGCATTTCTGTTGAAATACTTCCACACCGAAGAGCTGATTTTTTTGTTATTTTCACCAGGCATGTCAATGGCCATATTCCTCCCACGGACAACAGGTGTCTCCCCGGGTGCCTGACTTAAACAAACCACCTCACCATCAGAATCCTCCTGGTCAATTTCCTCCCCAGCGCCAGCAACACCCATATCCTCCTCATCCTGGTGTACTTCAACACTGACATCTTCAATCTGACTATCAGGAACTGGACTGCGGGTGCTCCTTCCAGCACTTGCAGGGGGCGTGCAAATGGTGGAAGGCGCATGCTCTTCACGTCCAGTGTTGGGAAGGTCAGGCATCGCAACCGACACAATTGGACTCTCCTTGTGGATTTGGGATTTCGAAGAACGCACAGTTCTTTGCTGTGCTTTTGCCAGCTTGAGTCTTTTCATTTTTCTAGCGAGAGGCTGAGTGCTTCCATCCTCATGTAAAGCTGAACCACTAGCCATGAACATAGGCCAGGGCCTCAGCCGTTCCTTGCCACTCCGTGTGGTAAATGGCATATTGGCAAGTTTACGCTTCTCCTCCGACAATTTTATTTTAGATTTTTGAGTCCTTTTTTTACTGATATTTGGTGTTTTGGATTTTACATGCTCTGTACTATGACATTGGGCATCGGCCTTGGCAGACAACGTTGCTGGCATTTCATCGTCTCGGCCATGACTAGTGGCAGCAGCTTCAGCACGAGGTGGAAGTCGATCTTGATCTTTCCCTATTTTTGGAACCTCAACATTTTTGTTCTCCATATTTTAATAGGCACAACTAAAAGGCACCTCAGGTAAACAATGGAGATGGATGGATACTAGTATACTTATGGATGACGAGCGACTGCCGACACAGAGGTAGCTACAGCCGTGGACTACCGTACTGTGTCTGCTGCTAATATAGACTGGATGATAATGAGATAAAATTAAAATATATATATATATATATCACACTAGTACTGCAGCCGGACAGGTATATATTATGTAATGACGGACCTGCTGGACACTGTCTGTCAGCACTGCAGACTCCTAAAGTAAGCTACTAGTATCAAGAAGATAGAAAAAAAAAACCACGGGTAGGTGGTATACAATTATGGATGGACGAGCGACTGCCGACACAGAAGTAACTACAGCCGTGGACTACCGTACTGTGTCTGCTGCTAATATAGACTGGATGATAATGAGATAAAATTAAAATATATATATATATATATTATATATCACACTAGTACTGCAGCCGGACAGGTATATATTATGTAATGACGGACCTGCTGGACACTGTCTGTCAGACTCAGCACTGCAGACTCCTAAAGTAAGCTACTAGTATCAAGAAGATAGAAAAAAAAAAACACGGGTAGGTGGTATACAATTATGGATGGACGAGCGACTGCCGACACAGAGGTAGCTACAGCCGTGGACTACCGTACTGTGTCTGCTGCTAATATAGACTGGATGATAATGAGATAAAATTAAAATATATATATATATATATATATATATATATATATATATATATCACACTAGTACTGCAGCCGGACAGGTATATATTATGTAATGACGGACCTGCTGGACACTGTCTGCAGAATGCGTTTATAAAAACACCACACGACGAGTGTTTAACTTTTTCAGGCAGACAATCACAATATACTGGTGGTCAGCAGACAATCACAATACTGGTGGTCAGTGGTCACTGGTCAGTCACACTGGCAGTTGCACTCTGGCAGCAAAAGTGTGCACTGTACTTAAAATATGTACTCCTGCTATAACTGCTCCCCAGTCTCCCCCACAATTAAGCTGTGTGAGCAGTGAGCACTCAGCACAGTCAGATAATGATATACAGTATTACATATAATGCAGCACACTGGGCTGAGCACAGATATGGTATGTGACTGTGTCACACTGTGTATCGTTTTTTTTCAGGCAGAGAACGGATTAATTAAACTGGTGGTCACTGGTCACACTATCAGCAGCAAGTAGTACTCCTCCTAATAATATGCTCCCCAAAATTTGTGTCTCTCTCTAGTACTCTAGTCTAAACGGAGAGGACGCCAGCCACGTCCTCTCCCTATCAATCTCAATGCACGTGTGAAAATGGCGGCGACGCGCGGCTCCTTATATAGAATCCGAGTCTCGCGATAGAATACGAGCCTCGCGAGAATCCGACAGCGGGATGATGACGTTCGGGCGCGCTCGGGTTAACCGAGCAAGGCGGGAAGATCCGAGTCGCTCGGCCCCGTGTAAAAAAACCTGAAGTTCGGGCGGGTTCGGATTCCGAGGAACCGAACCCGCTCATCTCTACCCTCTATACAGTACACTGACCTCTATATACCTGCTAGTACATCCCTGATGCCTATATTCCCTAAGCTAAATCCCTGACGCCTCTATTCCCTACGCTACATCCCTGACGCCTCTATTCCCTATGCTACATCCCTGACGCCTCTATACCCTACGCTACATCCCTGATGCCTCTATTCCCTATGCTACATTCCTGATGCCTCTATAACCTACGCTACATCCCTGACGCCTCTATACCCTACGCTACATCCCTGACGCCTCTATACAGTACAATGCATTACTGATCCCTCTAGACCATACATCCTCATTACATCAGAGAGATAGTGAAACACTGGAAAAAATAAGGATAAAGTGGACTACAGAAACTGATGCTCTAAACAAAGGAGAGAGAGAGAGAGAGAAAAGCACAAGGGAAAGTGGGCAATCGGAACACCATAGAGAGAGGAGAGATAGAAATGCCTGAAAAAGTAAAGGGGGTTGGGTATGGCATCCGGCGCTCGGGATTCCAGCAGTCACATGATACCTAATCCTAATCCTAACCCTCTGGGGGGGGTGGCGGATAGGGCTAACCCTCAGGGGGTGGCAGCTAGGACTAACCCCCCCCCCTCCTAGTGCCTTCCCTAACACCCCCTCCCCCGGTCCTAACCCTCCCTCCAATACTCGCCTTCGGGATGTTGGCTGTCTGTGTGCCGGCACCAGTCTCCCAAGTGGTGTCAGGATTCCAACATCGGTCAAATGACCGCCGGTATACCGTCTGCCGGGATGGTAAATGTATCCTGAGGACAGGTAGTGAGTGTGGAGGGATAGGTGGTTCAGTAAAATGTAACAGCTCAAACTGCGATCATTCACTGATAAATTGATTTATAGCTCTCCCTTTTTAACCATTGCAGTCATAAAAGCAATGTTTTTTAAACTTTTAAATAAAGCTTGTTAGCATCCCCAGCACACTGTATATGCTGGGAGATGTATTTCTCAATATGAAAACATTTAATTACTGTATGAACTCTAATTCCCCAACTGAAACCTCTCACAAACACACACTCCTAAATCTAGTACACACACACACATTTCCCCAGTACTGACAACTCTCATCACTTCCACACACTGACAACTCCCTCCTGCTCCTCTCCCCACTGACACTGACAGCTCCCTCACAGTCACACACATCCTCCACCCCCCCACACACACACTGATAGCACACATGCACAAATCCCCCCCTCCTCGACACTAACTGTCACGGACTGCTTGGGCAGCAGGGGGCAGGCTCTGACTTGAAGTGCTGAAATTCAACAGCTCTCTCGAACTTGCAAGGCATGGCTGTGCAGCTGTCTCCAGCCATCTCCTTGCCCACTGTGTAATTTGTGGCGTTCTCTGATGTTCCCCGCTCTGCCTCTACAACCGGCACATAATGTACAGCAGTGGTGACTCCTGAGTATGGGCCTGGAGAACTCCGCCTACCGGGGGGTAGGGATTAATAATTTCAAAGGGGCAGAGCTAAGAGTGAAGCAGTGGACAGCAGTTGAGGGGCGTTTCAAACTGTAACAGGGTTGGGACAATTTCAGTATCCTTCCCTCACCGTCTAATTGGTCAGTCCCACGCTGATTGCCATAGCGCCCTTTCGAGACTGCAGAACTCTATCCCTTAGCCACGGTTGGCACAGCTGGATGGTGCCCCTGGCAAGTGCCATCCTGGCCAAGGGGTAGATACGCCCCTGAGGGTCAGGGCCAGCAACAGAAATCTCGGGGCCCAGTACACTGATATCTCTGGGGCCCCCTCAACCCCCCCTTAACTTGGCAGAGAGATCTTAAAAAAAAAATGGAGCCTTTGACTCGGACCGTCAGTGAGGCCGGCAGGTGGTTTTCATACTGGGCTATCCAGCTCTTCGGTGGCGGTGGCAGGGACATTCAGAAAAGGGCCAGCACAGCAACATGCATAATAATGGCAATACAGTATGGACCACAGGGACTGGACAAAGTGATGGGGTAAAAGGAGGGGGGAGGGTTTAGTTGGCCTGTTAATTGTTTTCCTGCTTAAATTGAGCAGTTGGTGGATACACTTTAAAAAGCAATATTGGCACTGTGGCCCCATTATTTCTGTTCTTAATACTTGGAGCCCTGAACAAGTGTCCCCTTTGTCCCCCCTGTCACCGGGCCTGTTCAGGCGTTACCTATGGAGAAGCTGCGACATGACATCCTAGGACACGATACTGCACCATGCATCACCATTATATTTCAGTGTGCCTTGTCAATACTTAAATCTTGTTCTGTGTGACGTGAGTTGTAAATGGTTGAAAATCTCTGTGCTACAGTATCGTCACCATGTAGTTATAACAACACCGCAAAACCACCAAAAGACGTGTTTTGGTAGAGGGACTGCTGGAGGGGCCCATTGGGGCCCCCAGTTTGCTACCCCACCCCGGTATACCTGTGCTGTAGCCAGTGGAAGGGGCACTATCTTCCCGGTGATCTCTTCGGGAAGATGGTGCCGCACATAGAAAGCAAAGACTCTGGCTGCACTCTCCTGCCCTCGCTCTAAGCAAGGTGATCGGGCCACAAAAGGACCCCTGTCGGACCCCGGCCTGTGGGCCACAAAAGGATGCATTGAGGGCGGCATGCGGCCCATGGGTTTGACACCCCTGCCCTAGAGTATCACAATTTGTTTCACGGCACCCCTAGGCCAAAGTATTTTTTATTGAGAAATTCAGAAAAAAATATAAAATTAAGTAAATTGTGTTTATAGCATGTCATCCTCAGGTTCAGTTATGTTGTGAGGGAATGGTTTTGCCAATTTAATAAAGTATAAATAATTTTAATTGGTCCTGGACCACCAAACTATGCTACCAGTGCAAGAACCCCAGTTTGGAAACTACTGCCATAAAATAAACCTTTTTTGTTTTTTTTAAACTACATGTAATACACCTTAGATCTCAGTTCCTAAAAGGTTTTAAACCTTTGCATACAGTAAACTACACATATTTAAAAATCCTACACCGGGCACAAGTGCTCACGGGCCAATTTCATGGCAGTCTCGGATAGGAGGGCATTGTGGATTCACCAAGGGAATGCTGATGCTGACTCCAAGAAGAAAGGGAGTCTCTTCCCTATGAAGGTGAAGCCTTGTTTGGCGACGGCCTAGTTAATTTGATCTCGGCAGCTCCCGCAGGTAAGTCATCCTTCTTGCCCTATGTTCCCTCTCAACGGATGAAGACGCATCATTATCTGACGCAGTCATTTCGGCCCAATAGATATGCAAGAAGTTAAGATTCCCCTTTCTTTGCAGGTAGAGGAAGGAAAAGAGGGAAGATGTCTGTAGCCTCTTCAAGATCGCAGGAGCAGAGATCGTCCTCTGCTTTTGCCAAATCCACTGCATGACGCTGGGGCTCTCTTGCAGGAGCCCGCACCAGTGGGGGGCACGTCTAAAACTCTTCAGTCAGTTCTGGATTCATTCGGACCTGGACTCGTGGGCTTTACAAATAGTGTCCCAAGGGTACAAACTGCGGTTTCAAGACGTTCCCCCTCACCGATTGTTCAAATCAGCCTTAGTCAGCAGGGAGAAGGTTTTTATTCAAGCCTCTTCGTGGTCCCGAAGCCGGACGGCTCAGTCAGACCAATCTTAAATCTGAAATCCCTTAATTTCTACCTAAAGAAATTCAATTTCAAGATGGAATCTCTCAGGGTAGTGATCTCCAGTCCGGGGGATAAAGGAGATTTCATGGTTTTGGTAGACATAAAGGATGCCTACTTATATGTTCCCATTTAGCCACTGCATCAAGCTACCTGAGGTTTGCAATTCAGGATTGTCATTACCAATTTCAGACGTTGCCGTTTGGTCTGTCCACGGCTCCGAGGATTTTCACCAGGGTGATGGCGGAAATGATGGTTCTCCTTCGCAAGCAAGGAGTCACAATTATCCCGTACTTGGATGATCTCCTGATAAAGGCGAGATCCAGGGACCAGTTGGTGCAAAACATCTACTCTCCCTGACAGTTCTTCAACAACATGGTTGGCTCCTAAACTTGCCAAAATCGCAGTTGGTCCCAATGACGCGGATGTTGTTTTTGGGAGTGATACTGGACACAGAAGAGGTTTTCTTCTAGTGGAAAGGCTCTGGAGATCCAGAGTCTGGTCAAACAAATTCTGAAACCAGCAAGAGTGTTAATCCATCAATGCATTCAGTTGCTGGGGAAGATGGTTGCGGCCTACGAGGCCATTCAGTTTGGCAGGTTCCATGCCAGAGTGTTCCAGTGGGACCTGTTGGACAAGTGGTCCGGATCCCACCTACACATGCACCGGAGGATAATCCTGTCTTCCAAGACCAGAATCTCACTCCATTGGTGGCTGCACAGTTCTCACCACCTAGAGGGGCGATGGTTCGGGATCCAGGACGGGATCCTAGGGACCACGGATGCAACCCTCTGAGGCTGGAGAGCAGTCACACAGGGGGAAAACATCCAAGGAAGATGGTCAAGTCTTCCTTGGATGTTTTCATCTCCACATAAATGTTCTGGAGTTAAGGGCCATTTAATAACTGCAGACACAGTACGCACTGGGACGGGTGCCCAGCATCCTCTACGGACTAAGAGAAAAGGATTTACCGGTAGGTATTAAAATCCTATTTTCTCTAACGTCCTAGAGGATGCTGGGGACTCCGTAAGGACCATGGGCATAGACGGGCTCCGCAGGAGACATGGGCACTTTAAGAAATACTTTAGTTCTGGGTGTGCACTGGCTCCTCCCTCTATGCCCCTCCTCCAGACCTCAGTTTGATACTGTACCCAGTGGAGACTGGGTGCTTTTCAGGAGCTCTCCTGAGCTTTCTGACAGAAAGTATTTTGTTAGGTTTTTAATTTTCAGGGAGCACTGCTGGCAACAGACTCCCTCATCGAGGGACTGAGGGGAGAGAAGCAGCCCTACTCTCTGAGTTGCAAGGTCCTGCTTCTTAGGCTACTGGACACTAGAGATGAGCGCCTGAAATTTTTCGGGTTTTGTGTTTTGGTTTTGGGTTCGGTTCCGCGGCCGTGTTTTGGGTTCGAACGCGTTTTGGCAAAACCTCACCGAATTATTTTTGTCGGATTCGGGTGTGTTTTGGATTCGGGTGTTTTTTTCCAAAAACACTAAAAAACAGCTTAAATCATAGAATTTGGGGGTCATTTTGATCCCAAAGTATTATTAACCTCAAAAACCATAATTTACACTCATTTTCAGTCTATTCTGAATACCTCACACCTCACAATATTATTTTTAGTCCTAAAATTTGCACCGAGGTCGCTGTGTGAGTAAGATAAGCGACCCTAGTGGCCGACACAAACACCGGGCCCATCTAGGAGTGGCACTGCAGTGTCACGCAGGATGTCCCTTCCAAAAAACCCTCCCCAAACAGCACATGACGCAAAGAAAAAAAGAGGCGCAATGAGGTAGCTGTGTGAGTAAGATTAGCGACCCTAGTGGCCGACACAAACACCGGGCCCATCTAGGAGTGGCACTGCAGTGTCACGCAGGATGGCCCTTCCAAAAAACCCTCCCCAAACAGCACATGACGCAAAGAAAAAAAGAGGCGCAATGAGGTAGCTGACTGTGTGAGTAAGATTAGCGACCCTAGTGGCCGACACAAACACCGGGCACATCTAGGAGTTGCACTGCAGTGTCACGCAGGATGTCCCTTCCAAAAAACCCTCCCCAAACAGCACATGACGCAAAGAAAAAAAGAGGCGCAATGAGGTAGCTGTGTGAGTAAGATTAGCGACCCTAGTGGCCGACACAAACACCGGGCACATCTAGGAGTGGCACTGCAGTGTCACGCAGGATGTCCCTTCCAAAAAACCCTCCCCAAACAGCACATGACGCAAAGAAAAAAAGAGGCGCAATGAGGTAGCTGTGTGAGTAAGATTAGCGACCCTAGTGGCCGACACAAACACCGGGCCCATCTAGGAGTGGCACTGCAGTGTCACGCAGGATGTCCCTTCCAAAAAACCCTCCCCAATCAGCACATGATGCAAAGAAAAAGAAAAGAAAAAAGAGGTGCAAGATGGAATTATCCTTGGGCCCTCCCACCCACCCTTATGTTGTATAAACAAAACAGGACATGCACACTTTAACCAACCCATCATTTCAGTGACAGGGTCTGCCACACGACTGTGACTGATATGACGGGTTGGTTTGGACCCCCCCCAAAAAAGAAGCAATTAATCTCTCCTTGCACAAACTGGCTCTACAGAGGCAAGATGTCCACCTCATCTTCACCCTCCGATATATCACCGTGTACATCCCCCTCCTCACAGATTATCAATTCGTCCCCACTGGAATCCACCATCTCAGCTCCCTGTGTACTTTGTGGAGGCAATTGCTGCTGGTCAATGTCTCCGCGGAGGAATTGATTATAATTCATTTTAATGAACATCATCTTCTCCACATTTTCTGGATGTAACCTCGTACGCCGATTGCTGACAAGGTGAGCGGCGGCACTAAACACTCTTTCGGAGTACACACTTGTGGGAGGGCAACTTAGGTAGAATAAAGCCAGTTTGTGCAAGGGCCTCCAAATTGCCTCTTTTTCCTGCCAGTATAAGTACGGACTGTGTGACGTGCCTACTTGGATGCGGTCACTCATATAATCCTCCACCATTCTATCAATGTTGAGAGAATCATATGCAGTGACAGTAGACGACATGTCCGTAATCGTTGTCAGGTCCTTCAGTCCGGACCAGATGTCAGCATCAGCAGTCGCTCCAGACTGCCCTGCATCACCGCCAGCGGGTGGGCTCGGAATTCTGAGCCTTTTCCTCGCACCCCCAGTTGCGGGAGAATGTGAAGGAGGAGATGTTGACAGGTCGCGTTCCGCTTGACTTGACAATTTTGTCACCAGCAGGTCTTTCAACCCCAGCAGACCTGTGTCTGCCGGAAAGAGAGATCCAAGGTAGGCTTTAAATCTAGGATCGAGCACGGTGGCCAAAATGTAGTGCTCTGATTTCAACAGATTGACCACCCGTGAATCCTTGTTAAGCGAATTAAGGGCTGCATCCACAAGTCCCACATGCCTAGCGGAATCGCTCCGTGTTAGCTCCTCCTTCAATGCCTCCAGCTTCTTCTGCAAAAGCCTGATGAGGGGAATGACCTGACTCAGGCTGGCAGTGTCTGAACTGACTTCACGTGTGGCAAGTTCAAAGGGCATCAGAACCTTGCACAACGTTGAAATCATTCTCCACTGCACTTGAGACAGGTGCATTCCACCTACTATATCGTGCTCAATTGTATAGGCTTGAATGGCCTTTTGCTGCTCCTCCAACCTCTGAAGCATATAGAGGGTTGAATTCCACCTCGTTACCACTTCTTGCTTCAGATGATGGCAGGGCAGGTTCAGTAGTTTTTGGTGGTGCTCCAGTTTTCTGTACGTGGTGCCTGTACGCCGAAAGTGTCCCGCAATTCTTCTGGCCACCGACAGCATCTCTTGCACGCCCCTGTCGTTTTTTAAAAAATTCTGCACCACCAAATTCAAGGTATGTGCAAAACATGGGACGTGCTGGAATTGGCCCAGATTTAATGCACACACAATATTGCTGGCGTTGTCCGATGCCACAAATCCACAGGAGAGTCCAATTGGGGTAAGCCATTCCGCGATGATCTTCCTCAGTTGCCATAAGAGGTTTTCAGCTGTGTGCGTATTCTGGAAAGCGGTGATACAAAGCGTAGCCTGCCTAGGAAAGAGTTGGCGTTTGCGAGATGCTGCTACTGGTGCCGCCGCTGCTGTTCTTGCGGCGGGAGTCCATACATCTACCCAGTGGGCTGTCACAGTCATATAGTCCTGACCCTGCCCTGCTCCACTTGTCCACATGTCCGTGGTTAAGTGGACATTGGGTACAGCTGCATTTTTTAGGAGACTGGTGACTCTTTTTCTGAGGTCTGTGTACATTTTCGGTATCGCCTGCCTACAGAAATGGAACCTAGATGGTATTTGGTACCGGGGACACAGTACCTCCAACAAGTCTCTAGTTGGCTCTGCAGTAATGATGGATACCGGAACCACGTTTCTCACCACCCAGGATGCCAAGGCCTCAGTTATCCGCTTTGCAGTAGGATGACTGCTGTGATATTTCATCTTCCTCGCAAAGGACTGTTGAACAGTCAATTGCTTACTGGAAGTAGTACAAGTGGGCTTACGACTTCCCCTCTGGGATGACCATCGACTCCCAGCGGCAACAACAGCAGCGCCAGCAGCAGTAGGCGTTACACGCAAGGATGCATCGGAGGAATCCCAGGCAGGAGAGGACTCGTCAGACTTGCCAGTGACATGGCCTGCAGGACTATTGGCATTCCTGGGGAAGGAGGAAATTGACACTGAGGGAGTTGGTGGGGTGGTTTGCGTGAGCTTGGTTACAAGAGGAAGGGATTTACTGGTCAGTGGACTGCTTCCGCTGTCACCCAAAGTTTTTGAACTTGTCACTGACTTATTATGAATGCGCTGCAGGTGACGTATAAGGGAGGATGTTCCGAGGTGGTTAACGTCCTTACCCCTACTTATTACAGCTTGACAAAGGGAACACACGGCTTGACACCTGTTGTCCGCATTTCTGGTGAAATACCTCCACACCGAAGAGCTGATTTTTTTGGTATTTTCACCTGGCATGTCAACGGCCATATTCCTCCCACGGACAACAGGTGTCTCCCCGGGTGCCTGACTTAAACAAACCACCTCACCATCAGAATCCTCCTGGTCAATTTCCTCCCCAGCGCCAGCAACACCCATATCCTCCTCATCCTGGTGTACTTCAACACTGACATCTTCAATCTGACTATCAGGAACTGGACTGCGGGTGCTCCTTCCAGCACTTGCAGGGGGCGTGCAAATGGTGGAAGGCGCATGCTCTTCACGTCCAGTGTTGGGAAGGTCAGGCATCGCAACCGACACAATTGGACTCTCCTTGTGGATTTGGGATTTCAAAGAACGCACAGTTCTTTGCGGTGCTTTTGCCAGCTTGAGTCTTTTCAGTTTTCTAGCGAGAGGCTGAGTGCTTCCATCCTCATGTGAAGCTGAACCACTAGCCATGAACATAGGCCAGGGCCTCAGCCGTTCCTTGCCACTCCGTGTGGTAAATGGCATATTGGCAAGTTTACGCTTCTCCTCCGACAATTTTATTTTAGGTTTTGGAGTCCTTTTTTTTCTGATATTTGGTGTTTTGGATTTGACATGCTCTGTACTATGACATTGGGCATCGGCCTTGGCAGACGACGTTGCTGGCATTTCATCGTCTCGGCCATGACTAGTGGCAGCAGCTTCAGCACGAGGTGGAAGTGGATCTTGATCTTTCCCTAATTTTGGAACCTCAACTTTTTTGTTCTCCATATTTTATAGGCAGAACTAAAAGGCACCTCAGGTAAACAATGGAGATGGATGGATTGGATACTAGTATACAATTATGGACGGACTGCCACGGTTAGGTGGTATAAAAAAACCACGGTTAGGTGGTATATAATACAATTATGGATGGACGGACTGCCTGCCGAGTGCCGACACAGAGGTAGCCACAGCCGTGAACTACCGCACTGTACACTGGTTGATAAAGAGATAGTAGTATACTCGTAACAACTAGTATGACGACGGTATAAAGAATGAAAAAAAACCCACGGTTAGGTGGTATATATTATAATACAATTATGGTTGGACGGACTGCCTGCCGAGTGCCGACACAGAGGTAGCCACAGCCGTGAACTACCGCACTGTACACTGGTTGATAAAGAGATAGTAGTATACTCGTAACAACTAGTATGACGACGGTATAAAGAATGAAAAAAAAACCACGGTTAGGTGGTATATATTATAATACAATTATGGATGGACGGACTGCCTGCCGAGTGCCGACACAGAGGTAGCCACAGCCGTGAACTACCGCACTGTACACTGGTTGATAAAGAGATAGTAGTATACTCGTAACAACTAGTATGACGACGGTATAAAGAATGAAAAAAAAACCACGGTTAGGTGGTATATATTATAATACAATTATGGTTGGACGGACTGCCTGCCGAGTGCCGACACAGAGGTAGCCACAGCCGTGAACTACCGCACTGTACACTGGTTGATAAAGAGATAGTAGTATACTCGTAACAACTAGTATGACGACGGTATAAAGAATGAAAAAAAAACCACGGTTAGGTGGTATATAATACAATTATGGTTGGACGGACTGCCTGCCGAGTGCCGACACAGAGGTAGCCACAGCCGTGAACTACCGCACTGTACACTGGTTGATAAAGAGATAGTAGTATACTCGTAACAACTAGTATGACGACGGTATAAAGAATGAAAAAAAAACCACGGTTAGGTGGTATATAATACAATTATGGTTGGACGGACTGCCTGCCGAGTGCCGACACAGAGGTAGCCACAGCCGTGAACTACCGCACTGTACACTGGTTGATAAAGAGATAGTAGTATACTCGTAACAACTAGTATGACGACGGTATAAAGAATGAAAAAAAAACCACGGTTAGGTGGTATATATTATGATACAATTATGGTTGGACGGACTGCCTGCCGAGTGCCGACACAGAGGTAGCCACAGCCGTGAACTACCGCACTGTACACTGGTTGATAAAGAGATAGTAGTATACTCGTAACAACTAGTATGACGACGGTATAAAGAATGAAAAAAAAACCACGGTTAGGTGGTATATATTATAATACAATTATGGTTGGACGGACTGCCTGCCGAGTGCCGACACAGAGGTAGCCACAGCCGTGAACTACCGCACTGTACACTGGTTGATAAAGAGATAGTAGTATACTCGTAACAACTAGTATGACGACGGTATAAAGAATGAAAAAAAAAACACGGTTAGGTGGTATATATTATAATACAATTATGGATGGACGGACTGCCTGCCGAGTGCCGACACAGAGGTAGCCACAGCCGTGAACTACCGCACTGTACACTGGTTGATAAAGAGATAGTAGTATACTCGTAACAACTAGTATGACGACGGTATAAAGAATGAAAAAAAAACCACGGTTAGGTGGTATATAATACAATTATGGTTGGACGGACTGCCTGCCGAGTGCCGACACAGAGGTAGCCACAGCCGTGAACTACCGCACTGTACACTGGTTGATAAAGAGATAGTAGTATACTCGTAACAACTAGTATGACGACGGTATAAAGAATGAAAAAAAAACCACGGTTAGGTGGTATATATTATAATACAATTATGGATGGACGGACTGCCTGCCGAGTGCCGACACAGAGGTAGCCACAGCCGTGAACTACCGCACTGTACTGTGTCTGCTGCTAATATAGACTGGTTGATAAAGAGATAGTATACAATACTACTAATATACTGGTGGTCAGGCACTGGTCACCACTAGTCACACTGGCAGTGGCACTCCTGCAGCAAAAGTGTGCACTGTTTAATTTTAATATAATATTATTTATCATGTACTCCTGGCTCCTGCTATAACAACCTGCAGTGCTCCCCAGTCTCCCCCACAATTATAAGCTTTATATACAATACATTGATGTGCAGCACACTGGGCTGAGCAGTGCACACAGACTGAGTCACTGTGTGACTGTGTATCGTTTTTTTCAGGCAGAGAACGGATATATTAAATAAAACAAACAACTGCACTGTCTCTGGTGGTCACTGGTCACTGTGGTCGTCAGTCACTAAACTCTGTCTGCACTCTCTTCTAATCTACAGTATCACAGCAATCTCTCTCTCTCTCTCTCTTCTAAATCTAATCTAAATGGAGAGGACGCCAGCCACGTCCTCTCCCTATCAATCTCAATGCACGTGTGAAAATGGCGGCGACGCGCGGCTCCTTATATAGAATCCGAGCCTCGCGAGAATCCGACAGCGTCATGATGACGTTCGGGCGCGCTCGGGTTAACCGAGCAAGGCGGGAAGATCCGAGTCGCTCGGACCCGTGAAAAAAAAAGTGAAGTTCGTGCGGGTTCGGATTCAAAGAAACCGAACCCGCTCATCTCTACTGGACACCATTAGCTCCAGTGGGATTGGTACGCAGGATCTCACCCTCGCCGTCCGTCCCAGAGCCGCGCCGCCGTCCCCCTCGCAGAGCCGGAAGATAGAAGCCGGGTGAGTATGAGAAGAAAAGAAGACTTCAGAGGCGGCAGAAGACTTCATGATCTTCACTGAGGTAACGCACAGCACTGCAGCTGTGCGCCTTTGCTCCCATACACCTCACATACTCCGGTCACTGTAAGGGTGCAGGGCGCAGGGGGGGCGCCCTGGGCAGCAATATAAACCTCTTTCGCAAAAATATAACATATATACAGCTGGGCACTTTATATATGTATAAGCCCCCACCAATTTTACAGTTTAAGCGGGACAGAAGCCCGCCTCCGAGGGGGCGGGGCTTCTCCCTCAGCACTCACCAGCGCCGTTTTTTCTCCACAGCACCGCTGAGAGGAAGCTCCCCGGACTCTACCCTGCTTATACCACGTTAGACAAGAGGGTTGAAAAGAGGGGGGGGCACATAATTTGCAAATTACATACAGCAGCACTACTGGGCAAACATTAAGTTACTGTTTTATTCCTGGGTTATATAGCGCTGGGGGGTGTGCTGGCATACTCTCTCTCTGTCTCTCCAAAGGGCCTTGTGGGGAAACTGTCTTCAGAAAAAGCATTCCCTGTGTGTGAAGTGTGTCGGTACACGTGTGTCGACATGTCTGAGGAAGAAGGCTATATTAGAGAGGAGCGGGAGCAAATGAATGTGGTGTCTCCGCCGACAGCTGATTGGATGGATATGTGGAATGTTTTAAATGCTAGTGTAAACTCATTGCACAAAAGATTAGACAAGGCAGAAGCTTTGGGACAGTCAGGGTTTCAACCCATGCCTGATCCTATGTTGCAGGGACTGTCAGGGTCTCATAAGCGCCCACTATCCCAGATTGTTGACACAGATACCGACACGGATTCTGACTCCAGTGTCGATTACGATGATGCAAAGTTACAGCCAAAATTGGCAAAATCCATTCGATTTATGATTATGGCAATAAAAGATGTTTTGCACATCACAGAGGAACCCCCTGTCGCTGACAAGAGGGTACATATGTACAAGGGAAAGAAGCCTGAGGTAACCTTTCCCCCCTCACACGAGCTGAACGAGTTATGTGAAAAAGCTTGGGAATCTCCAGATGAAAGACTGCAGATTTCCAAAAGGATTCTTATGGCGTATCCTTTCCCATCAACGGATAGGTTACGATGGGAATCCTCCCCTAGGGTGGACAAAGCATTAACACGCTTATCCAAGAAGGTAGCCCTCCCGTCCCAGGATACGGCTACCCTCAAAGAGTGTGCTGACCGCAAACAGGAGATTACCCTGAAGTCCATTTATACACATTCAGGTACCTTACTCAGACCGGCAATTGCGTCGGCCTGGGTGTGTAGTGCTGTAGCGGCATGGACAAATACCTTATCTGAGGGGATGGATAGCCTAGACAAGGATACTATTTTATTGACCCTGGGGCATATAAGAGATGCTGTCCTATATATGTGTGTATGCAAACTACAGGTGGTGCTGCAGGGCCCACACCCTTTTACTTGTCTTGTAGAGCAGCTCTGAAGCTGTTACAGTGCCCAGCTGCTGCAAGAAATCAGCTTGAATGCTTCAGGGGCTTGGGCATGGCCAACATGAGCCCCACACCGAAGGAGGGTGGGGGTGTTTAATGCAAACTTGGGGTTATCCAAGCGCCGCAAAAGGCCGCCATGCCCTGCATGCCCCTTTTCTCTTTTCATATACAGATGAGGGTTCCAGCCAACTTTGGCCCACTGCTTGGATGACATCACCGTATGCAAATCCGTCTGCTGCAGACCTTCCCCCAGGAATGCTTGCAATAGTTGTTGCATATGGTTTAATGTCTGAGGGTGCTTCAGTATTAGGCAGCCTTCCGCCCTCCCATGTTCATCTGAAAAGATGTGGTCTCCCTGCAGTTGTTGTCCCCAGACGAGAGTTCCCTTGTGCTTCCTCAGTTAAATCTCCTTAACTTGAAGGGGGTGTGCCCGAGCAGCCACCCTCCCCAGCCCTATCCCAACACATACTTATCTTGCATATGAGATCTCTTGATCATGAAGATAGTTCTCACAGGTTGAGGTTCATCCTGGCCCCGCTCCCCGCTGGAGAGCGCTGATGGGGACAGCAGCGGGGCTTCAGCAGAAGGGTGAGTACGTGTGGCCAGAGACCTCCCTTCCCATGTGCAGGCCTGCAGAGTCTGCCGCGCAGGATGGGGCATGTGGCACTCTCCCTCCCAGGGGCTCTTCCAGATGTAGCTCCTCAGCAGTATTTTTCCCGGGCTGCGCGGCGCTCTCCCCGACTGGCATCCGCCCTGGAACACTGCCTTCCTCAACGCAACATCAGCAGGGGGCCCTGGCCTCATCACCATCCCAGGTCTTTCTCATGTATGTATCATGTATGTGTGTGTGATATATGTATGAATCATATATGTTTGTGATATATATATATATATGTATGTATCTATCTATCATTCTATCTATCTATCTATCTATCTATCTATCTATCTATCGTATGTGTGTGTATATATATGTATCTATCATGTATGTATGTATGTATGTATCTATCTTGTATGTATGTGTTTTATCTATCTATCTATCTATCTATCTATCTATCTATCTATCTATCTATCTATCTATCTATCGTGTGTGTGATATATGTATGTATCTATCATGTATGTGTTATATGTATGTATCACACCTTCCTCTATACATATACATACATACATACATACATACATACATACATACATACACACACACACACCTATATCTGTACGTACACTGACATACACACACCAACATCTATACATTAACACGCTGACCCCTAAACGTACACCAACGTACCCACACCTGCATCTATACCTACACATGCTGACACGTGGACGTACACCGGCTTACCCACATGTGAATCTATACATACATGTGCTGACACCTGGACATACACTGATGTACCCACACCTAACATCTATACATACACATGCTAACACCTGGACGTATACAGACGTACCCACATTTGCATCCATGCATATATAGATGTAGGTGTGTGTACGTCAGTGTACGTCCAGGTGTCAACGCGTGTATGTATAGATGCAGGTGTGGGTACGTCTGTGTATGTCCAGGTGTCAGAATGTGTATGTATAGATGCAGGTGTGGGAAGGTCAGTGTAGGTTCAGGTGTCAGCGCGTGTATGTATAGATGCAGGTGCTTGTATGTCCAGATGTCAGTGCATGTATGTATAGATGCAAGTGTGGGTACGTCGGTGTATGTCCATTTGTCAGCGCGTGTATATATAGATGCAGGTGCTTGTATGTTGGTGTATGTCCAGGTGTCAGCATGTGTATGTATAGATGCAGGTGTGGGAATGTTGGTGTATGTCCAGGTGTCAGGGCGTGTATGTATGGATATTAGGTGTGGGTACATCAGTGTATGTCCAGGTGTTAGCGCATGTATGTATAGATGTATATATACACACACATACGATAGATAGATAGATAGATAGATAGATAGATAGATAGATATTATAAGGGCACGGTCGTGCCCTTATATTAAGGCTGAATCGAACAAACGGAATTCTCCCATAGGGAACTTCTGAGATGGGGGCATGGTGTTTGAGGGGCTACACCTCAAAACTGATTGGACGTACTGAGCTGAAATTTGGCATGGGCGTGTAGAATCGTCACCCGGTGCTGCATGCCAAATTTCAGGGCAAAATAATAAAAAATGAGGAATTGGGAGTAACGTAAAGTTCCAACTGTCAGTTTTTTTCTGTGACTTCCTTTGTGGCTTTTTGACACCGTTTTCCTATAGAGTGAATTAGATATTTTTTGGGAAGGCATAACTCCGGATAGAGGACGAATTAAGACTTGGGGTTTGTTTTACTAGATAGAGTATGCCCCAGTGTAGTGCCTTTTGGGGTTGTGGTTTTTCAGAAAGTTATAGGGTTTTTTTTAATTAAGAGAAATATGCCCCATTATAGAGATAGGGCTTTTCAATTTGTTGCGGCTGCGCAGTGGCCGCCAGGAGAGCGAGAGTGAGTGAGGGAAGGGGTCTCGTGCAGGCTGAGGTTATAAAAGTAGCTGCTGGCGGCGGGAGGAGAGCCAGCGGTTCCTGGGTGTGTGCACCTGCGGTCCCTTACAGACTGCAGCGACCCATTAGGACTCTGGAGGAGAGGGGTAGCGGCATAGCAGCCGCAGGCTTACCGAAAGTGCTCACTACTGAGCAATATGGTCCCCTTACCCGAAGTGGGAGCCGCAGCGGGAGGAATAGCTGGAGTTGCGCCGCAGGAGAAAGTCAGAGGACATCCAGAAGAGACATCCGGTGCAGCGCTGACTCCTGACTGACAGCGCTTGCCTACTGAGCGGTGTGGTACCCCCACACCTGAAGCGGGTGCGGGAGCGGCAGCCGGAGAAGACAGCTGTGCTGCACGGAAGAAGTCAGGCAGCAGCAGCAGCACCAGCGGGCTGAGGTGGGGAGGATTAGTATGGTCCCTTACGTGCGGCTCACATTCAGATCCATCCGGCTCCCTTACCCTCCTCCCCTGCACCCTTAGCAGCCTGCCCCCACATCTCATTCACCCACCGCAGCAGACTCCTCCCCCACACGGTTATTATAATAAGGCCACCCCCCTACCCCCTTCCCTCCCTGCTGTGTGTCCAGCCACCCCCCCCCTCACCTGCTGTGTGTACGGCCTACCCCCCCCTCACCTGCTGTGTGTCCAGCCCCCCCCCCTCACCTGCTGTGTGTCCAGCCCCCCCCCCCCTCACCTGCTGTGTGTCCGGCCTACCCCCCCCCTCCCTGCTGTGTGTCCAGCCACCACCCCCCTCACCTGCTGTGTGTCCGGCCTACCCCCCCCCCCCTGCTGTGTGTCCAGCCCCCCCCCCTCCCTGCTGTGTGTCCGGCCTACCCCCCCCCCTCCCTGCTGTTTGTCCGGCCTACCCCCCCCCTCCCTGCTGTGTGTCCAGACCCCCCCCTCACCTGCTGTGTGTCCAGCCACCCCCCCCCTCCCCTGCTGTGTGTCCGGCCTACCCCCCCCCTCCCCTGCTGTTTGTCCGGCCACCCTCCCCTCCCCTGCTGTGTGTCCGGCGGCCTACCCCCCCCCCCCTCCCTGCTGTGTGTCCGGCCTACCCCCCCCTCACCTGCTGTGTGTCCAGCCCCCCCCCTCACCTGCTGTGTGTCCAGCCCCCCCCTCCTCCCCTGCTGTGTGTCCGGCCTACCCCCTCACCTGCTGTGTGTCCAGCCCCCCCCCTCACCTGCTGTGTGTCCAGCCCCCCCCTCACCTGCTGTGTGTCCAGCCCCCCCCCTCACCTGCTGTGTGTCCAGCCCCCCCCTCACCTGCTGTGTGTCCAGCCCCCCCCCCTCACCTGCTGTGTGTCCAGCCCCCCCCCTCACCTGCTGTGTGTCCAGCCCCCCCCCTCACCTGCTGTGTGTCCAGCCCCCCCCTCCTCCCCTGCTGTGTGTCCGGCCTACCCCCTCACCTGCTGTGTGTCCAGCCCCCCCCCCTCACCTGCTGTGTGTCCAGCCCCCCCCCTCACCTGCTGTGTGTCCAGCCCCCCCCTCACCTGCTGTGTGTCCAGCCCCCCCCCCTCACCTGCTGTGTGTCCAACCCCATTCCAAAATGCTGTCATTGCAATCCAGATTTTAAGGATATCATGCTTGAGCACAGGTGACTTAATTAGAACTTCGGTCAATGTGAATTAACCATTGGACTCAACCATGGTTATCCTTAAAACCCAGGGGTCTATTTAAGATCGATCTTAATCGATGTTGGGCTTCCAGGTTGAAAAAAACACACACATTTACTAACATTTTAAAATTTATATAAAAAAATCATCTGTTCGTAAATGCAGTGCACATGGTTTTGCCCAACTGCTAACAAAAATCCTGCTGCGATCAACTCAGAATTACCCCCCATGGCCCTCATTCCGAGTTGTTCGCTCGCAAGCTGCTTTTAGCAGCATTGCACACGCTAAGCTGCCGCCTACTGGGAGTGAATCTTAGCATCTTAAAATTGCGAACGAAAGATTTGCAATATTGCGATAAGACATCTCTGTGCAGTTTCTGAGTAGCTCGAGACTTACTCTGCCAGTGCGATCAGTTCAGTGCTTGTCGTTCCTGGTTTGACGTCACAAACACACCCAGCGTTCGCCCAGACACTCCTCCGTTTCTCCAGCCACTCCCGCGTTTTTCCCAGAAACGGTAGCATTTTTTCCCACACGCCCCTAAAGCGGCCTGTTTCCGCCCAGAAACACCCACTTCCTGTCAATCACATTACGATCACCAGAACGATGAAAAAACCGTGAGTAATATTCCTAACTGCATAGCAAATTTACTTGGCGCAGTCGCAGTGTGAACATTGCGCATGCGCATTAAGCGGAAAATCGCTGCGATGCGAAGAAAATTACCGAGCGAACAACTCGGAATGACCACCTATGTGCACTGCAGGGAAGGCAGATTTAACATGTGCAGAGAGAGTTAGATTTGGGTGTGGTGTGTTCAATCTGCAATCTAATTTGCAGTGTAAAAATAAAGCAGTCAGTATTTACCCTGCACAGAAACAAAATAACTCACCCAAATCTAACTCTTTCTGCACATGTTATATCTGCCTCCCCTGCAGTACACATGGTTTTGCCCAACTGCTAACAAAATTCCTGCTGCAATCATCTTGGAATTACCCCCATCGATTGATGTTTTCACACTGCTCGTGTATATAAGACATATAGGGCCTAATTCAGTTTGGATCGTAATATGCGTTCCAACCGCAAAAACTATGAAGAGGATGGGGGCATATACGCAGGGTCCATCCTGTGCGTGTGCCTACATTTTCTCCGGGTGCCCCGCAGAAAATGCGAATGCCTCTGCCTGTCAATCAGTAGAGGGCGTACCTTCGCAGGTATATCGCGATCATGAGCCATGTCTCCCATTTTTGTCATTATAGGTGCTCTGTGAGCTGCTGGCCATGCCCCAGCCCCTCTGTCTCCCGTGAATAGACATTGAGGCTTATTCAGACCAGATCGCTTCAATTTATTTTCACCCAGCGGGCAATCTGGTCTGCACTGCACATGCGTATGCGCCACAATGCGTAAGTGCGACGGTCCGGAGATCACAAGAAGATTGACAAGAAGAGGGTGTTTGTGTGGGTGGCAACTGAATGTTTCTAGGGAGTGTCCGGAAAAACACTGGAGGGACCCGGCGTTTTGTGGGAGGATTTGTGACGTCACCTCAATGGCTGAGTAAGTGCTGAGCTGTGCAGCTCTTGTGCACATGTGATCACACACCTGCACAGCAAATTTTCCCTTCCGCTGTAGGCGGCAACTTTCTGATTACAGGGATGCAAAAAACACACCCTAGCGATCAGGTCTGAATTACCCACAATGTGCATATTTGCAGAGCAACAAGCTACAGGGAGCCTTCCACCCCCCCCCCCCTTCCCCATGGGAAGGGGGGGGGGGGGTTGTTTGGGTTAGCTGGACATTCCCCAAAAAAGTGACTGTCCTGCAAAAATTGGGATAGTTGGGAGGTATGTTCAAATACATTTATTGTTTTGCATGCAGGGTAAATACTGGCTTCTTTGACATTTAGCCACAAATGCTGCACAGCTGTATTACAGTATTACACTGCAATTAACAGTTATGCTAGGACATTCCCCCTCCCAAATCTACCTCTCTCTGCATGTTACATCTGTCCCACAGTGGCGTGCGGTGAGGTCAGTGGCTAGTAAGGCACTACAGCCATAATGTCCGCCGAATCCTGCCGATGACCCTTAGCCAATGCCCGCTACTGCCTCTGAGCCGATACCCGCTGCCACCGCCAATGGCTTACAAACTCGCCCACAATCAACTGACCCAGCCCTCCACCACTAATTTCTATCTCAGTCCGATGCCGCCAATGCCCGCTGCCTGCCTGCTCATTGTTCTCGTTATATATTATAAATTTTTAAAGAAAAAAAAAATGAGTGTTTGGGACTGGGAAGGGTGAGGGAGGAGGACATGAATGCAATTTTGTTGTCCAGGGCTTCCATTAACTTAAAGGAGAAGGGTCTGAATGGGTTAAAAAAAATGCGTGAGGTCCCCCCTCCTTAGTATAACCAGCCTCGGGCTCTTTGAGCCGGTCCTGGTTATTTAAATACTGGGGGAAAAATTGGACAGGGGTTCCCCGTATTTAGACAACTAGCACCGGGCTCTTAGACCGGTCCAGGTTCCAAAAATACGTGGGACAATAGATGTAGGGGTCCCCCATATTTTTAAAACCAGCACCGGGCTCCACTAGCCAGAGAGATAATGCCACAGCCGGGGGACACTTTTATGTAGGTCCCTGCGGCCCTGGCATTACCCCTCCAACTAGTCACCCCTGGCCGGGGTTCCCTGGAGGAGTGGGGACCCCTTAAATCAAGAGGTTCCTCCCCTCGAGGCACCCAAGGGCCAGGGGTGAAGCCCGAGGCTGTCCCCAGCACCCCTGGGTGGTGGGTGCCGGGCTGATAGCCATGTGTGTAAAAAAAGAATATTGTTTTTTCGTTGTGGAACTACAATGCCCAGCAAGCCTCCCCCGCTTGCTGGTACTTGGAGAACCTCAAGTACCAGCAGGCGGGGAAATAACGGGCTTGCTGGTACCTGTAGTTCTACAACAACAAAAAATACCCAAATAAAAACACAAACACACACAGCGTGACAGTAAAATTATTGAGACAGGCTGTAGCATGTGGGTGCATGTAACCCTATAAAAGTGATGGACTGGGTGACTATTACAATACCCACTGTTGCTGTCTGAAAAATGATGGATTTATAGATTGCTCTGCCGAGACATGTTTTTTTCTAAAATGCACCACAGGTATGGATGGATAGTATACTTGACGACACAGAGGTAGGTAGAGCAGTGGCCTACTGTACCGTAATGCTATATATTATATTATTTATTATTATTATTATCCTTTATTTATATGGCGCCACAAGGGTTCCGCAGTGCCCAATTACAGAGTACATAAACAAATAATCAAACAGGAAAACAGCAACTTACAGTTGACGACAATATAGGACAAGTACAGGGTAAATAAACATAGCTACATCAGCAGATGACACTGGAATAAGTATCAGGTGGCAGAAGACTGCTGGATTTGGTGCAGCTGAAGATTATTAAAGTAAGAAAAGAGTAAGCACATGAGGGAAGAGGGCCCTGCTCGTGAGAGCTTACATTCTAAAAGGGAGGGGTAGACAGACAGGGGTGAGACAGATGGGGTACATAGAGAGCATGGAACAGAGGTTTAGGATGAGATTTGGCTGGGTTTGGTGAAGAAGTGGGTCTTGAGAGCCCGTTTGAAGTTTTGTAGAGAGGTGGAGAGTCTGAGGGGGAGAGGTAGGGAATTCCAGAGAAGTGGTGCAGCACGTGAAAAATCTTGGAGGTAGGAGTGGGAGGAAGTAATCCGTAGGCAGGAGAGTCGGTGTGCATTAGCAGAGCGAAGAGGACGGGTGGGAGTGTAAAGCGAGATAAGATCAGAGATGTAGATGGGAGAGGAGTGGGTGAGGGCTTTGTAAGCAAGTGTGAGAAGCTTGAAATGGATTCTGAAAGGGAAGGGGAGCCAGTGAAGGACTAGTAAGAGAGGAGAGGTGGACGTAGTGCGTTTGGTGAGGAAAATGAGCCGGGCAGCAGCATTGAGGATAGATTGGAGTGGAGAGAGGTATTTGTCAGGAATGCCAGTCAGGAAAAGATTACAGCAGTCCAGTCTGGAGATGACCAGTGAGTGGATAAGAGTCTTAGTAGCATCCTGGGTCAGAAAAAGTCTGATCCTGGAAATATTTTTTAGATGAAAACGGCAGGTTTGTGAGAGGTGCTGAATGTGTGGTTTGAAGGAGAGGGAGGAGTCAAGGATTACTCCAAGACAGCGCGCTTGGGGGGTAGAGGAGATAGTAGTGCCATCAATAGATAATGAGATTGTAGGAGGTGAGATTATGCGGGAGGGAGGGAAGATGATCAGCTCGGTCTTAGACATGTTAAGTTTAAGAAAGCGCTGGGACATCCAGGAAGAGATAGCAGAGAGACAGTTGGAGATACGAGTGAGGAGAGTAGGGGAGAGGTCTGGAGAGGAAAGATAGATTTGAGTGTCATCAGCATAGAGATGATATTGGAAACCAAAAGAACTAATGAGCTTACCTAGTGAGGACGTATAGAGAGAGAAGAGAAGAGGACCAAGGACAGAACCTTGGGGTACCCCTACAGTTAGTGGAAGTGAGGGGGAGGTGGAGTCATGAGAGGAGACAGAGAATGAACGGTCAGAAAGGTAGGACGACAACCAAGAGAGGGCAGTGTTACGCAGACCAATGGAGTGAAGGATTTGCAGTAGGAGAGGATGGTCCACAGTGTCAAAAGCAGCAGAGAGATCAAGTAGAATAAGTAGAGAGTAGTGTCCCTTAGATTTAGCAGCATGGAGGTCATTGCATACTTTTGTAAGGGCAGTTTCAGTGGAGTGGAGAGGACGGAAGCCAGACTGGAATGGGTCAAGCAGTGAGTGTGAGGAAAGAAAGGAAGTAAGGCGGTTGTAGACAATACGCTCAAGGAGTTTGGAGGCAAAAGGGAGGAGAGAGATGGGTCGGTAGTTGGAGAGAGTGTTTGGATCAAGGGTAGGTTTTTTAAGAATAGGAGAGATGAGAGCGTGCTTGAAGGCAGAGGGGACAGTGCCTGATGAGAGGGAGAGATTGAGAAGGTGGGAAAGATGGGAACAAGCAGAAGAAGAGAGGTGGCAAAGGAGGCGGGAGGGGATAGGGTCAAGTGGGGAGGTGGTGAGGGGACAGGAACGAATGAGGGCCATGACTTCCTCTCCAGATGCATGGGAGAAAGATGACAGAGTTGGTGCGAGGGATGGGGAGGGTTGGTAAGGGATGGGAGAAGGCTGGTTACTGATAGTCTGGTGTGATGTGATGTCCTGACGTATGGAGTCAATTTTGGATGTGAAGTAAGTGGCAAAGTCAAGAGCAGAGAGTGAGGAAGGGAGACGAGGTGGAGGTGGGCAGAGGAGTGAGTTGAGAGTGGCAAAGAGGCGCCGGGGGTTGGAAGACTGGGAGGAGATGAGGTTCTTGAAGTATGACTGTTTAGCAAGAGAAAGGGCAGCACTGAAGGATGAGAGCATAAGTTTGAAATGGAGGAAGTCTGCCCTAGAGCGTGATTTCCTCCAGTGTCGCTCAGCAGTACATGAGCATTTTTGCAGATATCTGGTGCATTTGGTGTGCCAGGGTTGAGGTGTTAATTTGCAAGGGTGAATAGTGGTTGGTGGAGCAACAGAGTCAAGAGCAGAAGTAAGGGAAGCATTGTATGTGGAAGTGGCTTGTTCAGGGCATGAGAGAGAGAGAATAGGAGAGAGAAGGGAGTCAAACAGGGAGGAAAGGAATGTGGTGTCAATAGCTTCAATGTTACGCTTAGTGATGGTAGCCTTAGGAGGTAGAGATGGGGAAGTCGAGAGAGATAGGTTGAAGGAGAGCAGGTGGTGGTCAGAGAGGGGAAATGGGGAGTTGGAAAAATCAGAAATATCACAGCGGTGAGTGAAGACCAGATCCAGTGAGCTCCCATTCACATGGGAGGGTGAGGAGGTCCACTGGGAGAGACCAAGTGAAGAGGTGAGGTTAAGGAGTTTAGAGGCAGGGGATTGTGTGGGGATGTCAATAGGGATGTTGAAATCGCCTAGGATAATGGTGGGAATGTCAGAAGAGAGGAAGTGAGGAAGCCAGGAAGCAAAGTTGTCGATGAATTTGGAAGCAGTGCCAGGGGGGCGGTAAATGACAGCTACTCTAAGATGGACTGGTTGGAAGAGGCATATGGTGTGGACCTCAAATGTAGAGAATATAAGGGATGGTTCTGGTGGTATGAGTTGGTAGGAGTAACTAGAAGGTAAAAGGACCCCAACACCACCCCCATGGCGACCCCCAGGTCGGGGTGTGTGTGTGAATGTAAGGCCCCCAGCAGAGAGAGCAGCAGCAGAAGTAGTGTCAGAGGGCGTAATCCAAGTTTCAGTAATGGCTAGTAGGTGTAGGGAGTTGGAAATGAAAAGGTCATGAGTGGGGACCAGTTTGTTACAAACAGATCTGGCATTCCAAAGGGCACAGGATAGGGGGTATGAGTTTGTGGGAGAGATGTGAATTAGATTTTCAGGGTTGCTGTAGCGATTAGGTGGGATTAACTTTGAGGGCAGGGATGATGAGAGAGTAGTGATGGTACGGGTGCCTGAGCTAGGAGGGGAAACTGCAGGAGGTGGGCAGGGAGGGAGGTCAGTGTGATGTGGATGGGGGTGTGGGGAGGTGACAGGGAAGGGAGAGAGGGAGCAGGGCTGAGTTGTGGGGTAGCAGGACCATGGGGCAGAGGTGAATGAAAGTGGGGTAACAGGAAAGGTGGGGGAAGGAAACAGAGGGATGGAGGGGAGACAGAGGAGGGGAGAGAGGAGGAGGTGGAGGAGACTAGTGGGGGAAGGATAAAGATACATTATTAGGTAGACACTGAGTGATGTGGGGAGTATAAGAAAACCTTGACATAGTGTTAAGTAGGTAAATAGGTTGAAGTAGTGGAAGTAGGAGAGGAGACTGTAAGGCAATCCGAGCAGAAGAATTGCAGAAATGCAGGTGAGAAAAGCAGTGTAGGCTCAAGGGGTGTAGATTTAGTATGAAATGAGTCAAAAGCGTAGATAAAGTGGGTGCAGAAATGTATTTGGAGTGTAAGAAATGAAAGGATTGTGAGAGGTTTAAGAAGCAATGGTAATTATGTTAGATGTTTTAAGTGTTTGCAGGTAAAATTGCATTGGTGCAGCTGTGCTTAAAAAACAAAATTACAATAATACAGATACAGGCATTTGTAGGTGAAATGGATGGTTTATGAAATGTCCAAGTAAGGTAGTTCTGTGCTATGTAATCAGATGCAACAATCAGGAGGTGAGTGATCTGAGGAGTAAGTGACTCACATTTGTTATTAGTTCTTCAGTTTTCTTTGTTTTGTTAGATTGGTGTGCTTCTGTTTTCCTTCTTTTTCACTTCGATTGAACGCTGATTGAACACTGCTGTTATGTGTCAATTTTATCACGCTTTGATAAAAATGCACGCTTAGATCAATAAATGCACAGCCAAATGGCTTTGCACAGCCTACACCATTGGACTTAAGTAGAAGACTATTACAAGTGAAACCAATAATTGAAATCTGTAACCACACCCCACCCCCTCAAATGCCAGGCAATAAATTACCTTAAAAACAACAACCAGGCATTCCACAAAGATTAAACTGGGTCTATATCATTCAAAACTTTAAAAAAGTACTTCAAAATCACATACTATGCAATAATGTTTCAATTTGCATTACCCAGCAGAATTAGCTTTGCATATATAGATATAGTGCAGCAGAATATATTGGTGGTTGTAGTCAATTGTAATTACCTGGAGGTGACAAGAAGAGAAGAAACGTCAATTCACAATCGATATCAGCTGAAGATAAATTAACGCTGATTGAACACTGCTGTTATGTGTCAATTTTATCACGCTTTGATAAAAATGCACGCTTGGATCAATAAATGCGCAGCCAAACGGCTTTGCACAGCCTACACCATTGGACTTAAGTAGAAGACTATTACAAGTAAAACCAATAATTGAAATCTGTAACCAAACCCCCCCCCACCTCAAATGTCAGGCAATAAATTACCTTAAAAACAACAACCAGGCATTCCACAAAGATTAAACTGGGTCTATATCATTCAAAACTTTAAAAAAGTACTTAAAAATAAACATACTATGCAATAATGTTTAAATTTGCATTACCCAGCAGAATTAGCTTTGCATATATAGATATAGTGCAGAAGAATATATTGGTGGTTGTAGTCAATTGTAATTACTCAGCAGAATTAGCTTTGCATATATAGATATAGTGCAGCAGAATATATTGGTGGTTGTAGTCAATTGTAATTACCCAGCAGAATTAGCTTTGCAAATATAGATATAGTGCAGCAGATATATTGGTGGTTGTAGTCAATTGTAATTACCCAGCAGAATTAGCTTTGCATATATATAGTGCAGCAGAATATATTGGTGGTTGTAGTAAATTGTAATTACCCAGCAGCAGCTCTACTGCACTCGACATCACCAGTGCTCACAATATATATAATGCTATATACTATGCCATAGTGGTGCTTACTATATAACACCTCCTACTGCGTTCCCCCTGGCAATGAGCATGACACCCAGAGAGTGAAACCCCTGGCAATGAGCATGACACCCAGCACGTGAAACTCTTGGCGTTGAGCAGTTTTTGTAAAAGTAATTAGAAGCTTTACTGTAGGGCATAGTGTATCACAGATATTGTGGTGAGTGACATAATGTGTTCCAAAGGGCATTAATGTGTGGGGCTTAACATGGTGGAAATTACTGTACTTTTTTCCCTGTGGTGGCCGAGGTCTGTTGGTGCAGGGTCAAGAACTAGGGTGTAAGGTAGTCTTTGCCTGCAAGGCTACGCTCATTTTATGGAGACCATACCCATACATTTAAGTGTGGCATATACCTGCGCTTGCTCGCGGGGTGAGAACATCTCCCTAATTGAATTCAGCGATATGAATAGAGGTTGTGCAGCAGCCACAGAAAGGGTTAATCTCTGCAGCTTGTCACTAAATTACATTGTTGCAATTTTAGCTGGGAGCTGCAATAATTACTCTAATACATAACACAGCCAACACTTCTATATTCACACAATATACTGCATGGTGAATATAGAAGTGGTGCTTGCTAAACAGCACCTCCTACTGCATTCCACATCACCGCTGGTCACACTCATATCAGGCCCATAATGCTGTATACTATGCCATAGTGGTGCTTACTATATAACACCCGGTGCTGTGCAGTGGTCAAAACACACTAACTGGTCCCATGCTGTTGTTGAACTAAAGGCCTATACACACGATGAGATTCGGTCTATGCTAATAGGTTTAAAAAGGTTACATAAAAGCTACTTTATGTATTTATTCATTAAAGTTTTTAAGTTGTATTTTACAACCATACAATGATATGATATATAATGTATCGTATAATCATTACATAATGTTGATGGCATTGAATTGTCTCTGCCTTGACTAGTGGCAGCAGCTTCAGCACTAGGTGGAAGTGGATCTTGATCTTTCCCTATTTTACCCTCCACCTTTTTGTTCTCCATTTTTTAATGTGTGGAATTATATGCCAGTAATATATCTGGAATTAGACGGTGGTAATGTCTGGAATTAGATACCACTAGATAGATACCAGATATCACTGTGACTGGAATGATGACATATGCACAGTGACAGGACACTACCACAGCACCCTACAGCAGCCATATGCGGCACAAGACACTGGAGTATTAGTAATGTACTGTAGTATACTGAGCACCACAAGACAATGAGCAGTGATACGGAGCACTGATGAGATTACTAGAACTGACACTGAGCAGCCAGATGCAGCACTGGACTATTAGTAATGTTCTGTAGTATACTGAGCACCACAATGCAGCACAAGACAATGAGCAGTGATACTGAGCACTGATGAGGATACTAGAACTGACACTGAGCAGCAAGATGCAGCACTGGACTATTAGTAATGTACTCTAGTATACTGAGCACCACATTGCAGCACAAGACAATGAGCAGTGATACTGAGCACTGATGAGGATACTACTGAGAACTGACACTGAGCAGGAGAGACACACTACAATTTCATCTTGCGCCTCTTTTTTTATTTATCTTTGCATCATGTGCTGTTTGGGGCTATTTTTTTAAGTGCCATCCTGTCTGACACTGCAGTGCCACTCCTAGATGGGCCAGGTGTTTGTGCTGCCCACTTGGGTCGCTTAGCTTAGTCATCCAGGGACCTTGGTGCAAATTTTAGGACTAAAAATAATATTGGGAGGTGTGAGGTGTTCAGAATAGACTGGAAAGGAGTAGAAATTATGGTTATTGAGCTTAATACTATAGGATCAAAATTACCCCCAAATTCTATGATTTTAGCTGTTTGAGGTTTTAAAAAAAAATCACCCGAATACAAAACCCGAAAGGGTGGTTTTGCCAAAACGCGTCCGTATCCAAAACACAACTGCGGATCCGAAACCAAAACCAAAACATGAAACACGAAAAATGCCCGCTGCACATCTCTAGTTAGGGGAGAAGCATGTAGCCTTGTAGACTATGCACAGCTATATCTAGAAAAATATACGATCTAATCTTTAACCAACCAATGCAAGAAAGTATTTAATGTGAAAATACGAAACACTAGACTAATTGGAGGTGCGCCCTAAAGCAAATTACAATGTTAGGATTAGGGGGTTCGGAAAGACCTCTAGTGTAAACACTACTATATACATTTTAAGATAGGAAGGTACAAATTACATATTCACATTGCATCTATGGGCTGGATTCAAATGTCCCTTTCCTCCCTCAATCGTGCCCGTCAGCAGCTATTCTAATGTTGCTGCCAACGGGTGCGACATGTTTATTTCAGCTCGCTACCCCCAGGGGAAACAAGCTGAAATGTGTGCAAAGAGACCCATTTGGGCAACCAAACGGTGTCTTTTCATGATCGCGCCGATTACTTTATTCAGGTTTAGGTGCTTTGTGCACCTAAACCAGAGTGTAATGTGCGCAATAATTGAGGGCATTTGAATTTCCCTTATATGTGTGTGTGTGTGTGATATACACACAGACACACATACTGTATTTCTTTATATAATGGACACCTCAGTTTCTATTCATTCATGTCCTGCCCCCTACTCTGTCAGACCCCTTCCCCTCTACTTTTCTGACCCCAAACGCCACTCATTCTTGTTGAGTGCTAGTGGGCCCATTCAGAATTTTGCTATGGGGCCCACAAAGGTCTAGTTACGCCACTGGGCAGGGTTATAGAGGAGGCGGTGCAAGGCATCCTGGGAACAGTCAAAGCTTTAGCCTGTTGGTGCCTTGGATCAAGATCCAACTCTACACCCCGATGTTAGTGTAGTGCCTTTTGGGGTTAAGGTTTTACAGAAAGTTACAGGTTTTTTTAATTTAGTAAAATATGCCCCATTTTAAAAATAGGGCATTTACATTTGTTGCACCTGTGCAGTATATAGCAGCCTGCAGGGCATGTACAGTGGCTTCATTTGGGTGCACATACATTGCCGGCTCCTGGTCGCAAACTGAAATTATTGTGTGTAAGTGGAATTAGCGGTGTTTATGTCATACAGGGGGGTGGGGGAGGTTTGTGGTTGGTGGGGGGCACGCTGTGTGATTATTATCCTGCATCTATACATACATGCGCTAACACCTGGACATACACTGATGTACCCACACCTAATATCCATACATACACGCCCTGACACCTGGACATACACCAACATTCCCACACCTGCATCTATACATACACATGCTGACACCTGGACATACACCAACATACAAGCACCTGCATCTATATATACACGCGCTGACAAATGGACATACACCGACGTACCCACACTTGTATCTATACATACATGCACTGACATCTGGACATACAAGCACCTGCATCTATACATACACGCGCTGACACCTGAACCTACACTGACGTTCCCACACCTGCATCTATACATACACATTCTGACACCTGGACATACACAGACGTACCCACACCTGCATCTATACATACACGTGTTGACACCTGGACGTACACTGACGTACACACACCTACATCTATATATGCATGGATGCAAATGTGGGTACGTCTGTATACGTCCAGGTGTTAGCATGTGTATGTATAGATGTTAGGTGTGGGTACATCAGTGTATGTCCAGGTGTCAGCACATGTATGTATAGATTCACATGTGGGTAAGCCGGTGTACGTCCACGTGTCAGCATGTGTAGGTATAGATGCAGGTGTGGGTACGTTGGTGTACGTTTAGGGGTCAGCGTGTTAATGTATAGATGTTGGTGTGTGTATGTCAGTGTACGTACAGATATAGGTGTGTGTATGTATGTATGTATGTATGTATATGTATAGAGGAAGGTGTGATACATACATATAACACATACATGATAGATACATACATATATCACACACACGATAGATAGATAGATAGATAGATAGAACACATACATACAAGATAGATACATACATACATACATGATAGATACATATATATACACACACATACGATAGATAGATAGATAGATAGATAGATAGATACATATATATATATATATATATATATATATCACAAACATATATGATTCATACATATATCACACACACATACATGATACATACATGAGAAAGACCTGGGATGGTGATGAGGCCAGGGCCCCCTGCTGATGTTGCGTTGAGGAAGGCAGTGTTCCAGGGCGGATGCCAGTCGGGGAGAGCGCCGCGCAGCCCGGGAAAAATACTGCTGAGGAGCTACATCTGGAAGAGCCCCTGGGAGGGAGAGTGCCACATGCCCCATCCTGCGTGGCAGACTCTGCAGGCCTGCACATGGGAAGGGAGGTCTCTGGCCACACATACTCACCCTTCTGCTGAAGCCCCGCTGCTGTCCCCATCAGCGCTCTCCAGCCAGGATGAACCTCAACCTGTGAGAACTATCTTCATGATCAAGAGATCTCATATGCAAGATAAGTATGTGTTGGGATAGGGCTGGGGAGGGCGGCTGCTCGGGCACACCCCCGTCAAGTTAAGGAGATTTAACTGAGGAAGCACAAGGGAACTCTCGTCTGGGGACAACAACAGCAGGGAGACCACATCTTTTCAGATGAACATGGGAGGGCGGAAGGCTGCCTAATACTGAAGCACCCTCAGACATTAAACCATATGCAACAACTATTGCAAGCATTCCTGGGGGAAGGTCTGCAGCAGACGGATTTGCATACGGTGATGTCATCCAAGCAGTGGGCCAAAGTTGGCTGGAACCCTCATCTGTATATGAAAAGAGAAAAGGGGCATGCAGGGCATGGCGGCCTTTTGCGGCGCTTGTATAACCCCAAGTTTGCATTAAACACCCCCACCCTCCTTCGGTGTGGGGCTCATGTTGGCCATGCCCAAGCCCCTGAAGCATTCAAGCTGATTTCTTGCAGCAGCTGGGCACTGTAACAGCTTCAGAGCTGCTCTACAAGACAAGTAAAAGGGTGTGGGCCCTGCAGCACCACCTGTAGTTTGCATACACACATATATAGGACAGCATCTCTTATATGCCCCAGGGTCAATAAAATAGTATCCTTGTCTAGGCTATCCATCCCCTCAGATAAGGTATTTGTCCATGCCGCTACAGCACTACACACCCAGGCCGACGCAATTGCCGGTCTGAGTAAGGTACCTGAATGTGTATAAATGGACTTCAGGGTAATCTCCTGTTTGCGGTCAGCACACTCTTTGAGGGTAGCCGTATCCTGGGACGGGAGGGCTACCTTCTTGGATAAGCGTGTTAATGCTTTGTCCACCCTAGGGGAGGATTCCCATCGTAACCTATCCGTTGATGGGAAAGGATACGCCATAAGAATCCTTTTGGAAATCTGCAGTCTTTTATCTGGAGATTCCCAAGCTTTTTCACATAACTCGTTCAGCTCGTGTGAGGGGGGAAAGGTTACCTCAGGCTTCTTTCCCTTGTACATATGTACCCTCTTGTCAGCGACAGGGGGTTCCTCTGTGATGTGCAAAACATCTTTTATTGCCATAATCATAAATCGAATGGATTTTGCCAATTTTGGCTGTAACTTTGCATCATCGTAATCGACACTGGAGTCAGAATCCGTGTCGGTATCTGTGTCAACAATCTGGGATAGTGGGCGCTTATGAGACCCTGACAGTCCCTGCAACATAGGATCAGGCATGGGTTGAAACCCTGACTGTCCCAAAGCTTCTGCCTTGTCTAATCTTTTGTGCAATGAGTTTACACTAGCATTTAAAACATTCCACATATCCATCCAATCAGCTGTCGGTGGAGACACCACATTCATTTGCTCCCGCTCCTTTCTAATATAGCCTTCTTCCTCAGACATGTCGACACACGTGTACCGACACACTACACACACAGGGAATGCTTTTTCTGAAGACAGTTTCCCCACAAGGCCCTTTGGAGAGACAGAGAGAGAGTATGCCAGCACACCCCCCAGCGCTATATAACCCAGGAATAAAACAGTAACTTAATGTTTGCCCAGTAGTGCTGCTGTATGTAATTTGCGAATTATGTGCCCCCCCCACCCCTCTTTTCAACCCTCTTGTCTAACGTGGTATAAGCAGGGTAGAGTCCGGGGAGCTTCCTCTCAGCGGTGCTGTGGAGAAAAAATGGCGCTGGTGAGTGCTGAAGGAGAAGCCCCGCCCCCTCGGAGGCGGGCGTCTGTCCCGCTTAAACTGTAAAATTGGTGGGGGCTTATACATATATAAAGTGCCCAGCTGTATATATGTTATATTTTTGCGAAAGAGGTTTATATTGCTGCCCAGGGCGCCCCCCTGCGCCCTGCACCCTTACAGTGACCGGAGTATGTGAGGTGTATGGGAGCAAAGGCGCACAGCTGCAGTGCTGTGCGTTACCTCAGTGAAGATCATGAAGTCTTCTGCCGCCTCTGAAGTCTTCTTTTCTTCTCATACTCACCCGGCTTCTATCTTCCGGCTCTGCGAGGGGGACGGCGGCGCGGCTCTGGGACGGACGGCGAGGGTGAGATCCTGCGTACCAATCCCACTGGAGCTAATGGTGTCCAGTAGCCTAAGAAGCAGGACCTTGCAACTCAGAGAGTAGGGCTGCTTCTCTCCCCTCAGTCCCTCGATGAGGGAGTCTGTTGCCAGCAGTGCTCCCTGAAAATTAAAAACCTAACAAAATACTTTCTGTCAGAAAGCTCAGGAGAGCTCCTGAAAAGCACCCAGTCTCCACTGGGTACAGTATCAAACTGAGTTCTGGAGGAGGGGCATAGAGGGAGGAGCCAGTGCACACCCAGAACTAAAGTCTTTCTTAAAGTGCCCATGTCTCCTGCGGAGCCCGTCTATCCCCATGGTCCTTACGGAGTCCACAGCATCCTCTAGGACGTTAGAGAAAATAGGATTTTAATACCTACCGGTAAATCCTTTTCTCTTAGTCCGTAGAGGATGCTGGGCACCCGTCCCAGTGCGTACTGTGTCTGCAGTTATTAAATGGCCCTTAACTCCAGAACATTTATGTGGAGATGAAAACATCCAAGGAAGACTTGACCATCTTCCTTGGATGTTTTCCCCCTGTGTGACTGCTCTCCAGCCTCGGAGGGTTGCATCCGTGGTCCCTAGGATCCCGTCCTGGATCCCGAACCATCGCCCCTCTAGGTGGTGAGAACTGTGCAGCCACCAATGGAGTGAGATTCTGGTCTTGGAAGACAGGATTATCCTCCGGTGCATGTGTAGGTGGGATCCGGACCACTTGTCCAACAGGTCCCACTGGAACACTCTGGCATGGAACCTGCCAAACTGAATGGCCTCGTAGGCCGCAACCATCTTCCCCAGCAACTGAATGCATTGATGGATTAACACTCTTGCTGGTTTCAGAATTTGTTTGACCAGACTCTGGATCTCCAGTGCCTTTCCACTAGAAGAAAACCTCTTCTGTGTCCAGTATCACTCCCAAAAACAACAACCGCGTCATTGGGACCAACTGCGATTTTGGCAAGTTTAGGAGCCAACCGTGTTGTTGAAGAACTGTCAGGGAGAGTAGATGTTTTGCACCAACTGGTCCCTGGATCTCGCCTTTATCAGGAGATCATCCAAGTACGGGATAATTGTGACTCCTTGCTTGCGAAGGAGAACCATCATTTCCGCCATCACCCTGGTGAAAATCCTCGGAGCCGTGGACAGACCAAACGGCAACGTCTGAAATTGGTAATGACAATCCTGAATTGCAAACCTCAGGTAGCTTGATGCAGTGGCTAAATGGGAACATATAAGTAGGCATCCTTTATGTCTACCAAAACCATGAAATCTCCTTTATCCCCCGGACTGGAGATCACTACCCTGAGAGATTCCATCTTGAAATTGAATTTCTTTAGGTAGAAATTAAGGGATTTCAGATTTAAGATTGGTCTGACTGAGCCGTCCGGCTTCGGGACCACGAAGAGGCTTGAATAAAAACCTTCTCCCTGCTGACTAAGGCTGATTTGAACAATCGGTGAGGGGGAACGTCTTGAAACCCCAGTTTGTACCCTTGGGACACTATTTGTAAAACCCACGAGTCCAGGTCCGAATGAATTCAGAACTGACTGAAGAGTTTTAGACGTGCCCCCCACTGGTGCGGGCTCCTGCAAGAGAGCCCCAGCGTCATGCAGTGGATTTGGCAGAAGCAGAGGACGATCTCTGCTCCTGCGATCTTGAAGAGGCTACAGACCTCTTCCCTCTTTTCCTTCCTCTACCTGCAAAGAAGGGGGAATCTTAACTTCTTGCATATCTATTGGGCCGAAATGACTGCGTCAGATAATGATGCGTCTTCATCCGTTGAGAGGGAACATAGGGCAAGAAGGATGACTTACCTGCGGGAGCTGCCGAGATCAAATTAACTAGGCCGTCGCCAAACAAGGCTTCACCTTCATAAGGAAGAGACTCCCTTTCTTCTTGGAGTCAGCATCAGCATTCCCTTGGTGAATCCACAATGCCCTCCTATCCGAGACTGCCATGAAATTGGCCCGTGAGCACTTGTGCCCGGTGTAGGATTTTTAAATATGTGTAGTTTACTGTATGCAAGGGTTTAAAACCTTTTAGGAACTGAGCTCTAAGGTGTATTACATGTAGTTTAAAAAAAACAAAAAAGGTTTATTTTATGGCAGTAGTTTCCAAACTGGGGTTCTTGCACTGGTAGCATAGTTTGGTGGTCCAGGACCAATTAAAATTATTTATACTTTATTAAATTGGCAAAACCATTCCCTCACAACATAACTGAACCTGAGGATGACATGCTATAAACACAATTTACTTAATTTTATATTTTTTTCTGAATTTCTCAATAAAAAAAACTTTGGCCTAGGGGTGCCGTGAAACAAATTTTGATACTCTAGGGCAGGGGTGTCAAACCCATGGGCCGCATGCCGCCCCCAATGCATCCTTTTGTGGCCCACAGGCCGGGGTCCGGCAGGGGTCCGACAGGGGTCCTTTTGTGGCCCGATCACCTTGCTTAGAGCGAGGGCAGGAGAGTGCAGCCAGAGTCTTTGCTTTCTATGTGCGGCACCATCTTCCCGAAGAGATCACCGGGAAGATAGTGCCCCTTCCACTGGCTACAGCACAGGTATACTGGGGTGGGGTAGCAAACTGGGGGCCCCAATGGGCCCCTCCAGCAGTCCCTCTACCAAAACACGTCTTTTGGTGGTTTTGCGGTGTTGTTATAACTACATGGTGACGATACTGTAGCACAGAGATTTTCAACCATTTACAACTCACGTCACACAGAACAAGATTTAAATATTGACAAGGCACACTGAAATATAATGGTGATGCATGGTGCAGTATCGTGTCCTAGGATGTCATGTCGCAGCTTCTCCATAGGTAACGCCTGAACAGGCCCGGTGACAGGGGGGACAAAGGGGACACTTGTTCAGGGCTCCAAGTATTAAGAATAGAAATAATGGGGCCACAGTGCCAATATTGCTTTTTAAAGTGTATCCACCAACTGCTCAATTTAAACAGGAAAACAATTAACAGGCCAACTAAACCCTCCCCCCTCCTTTTACCCCATCACTTTGTCCAGTCCCTGTGGTCCATACTGTATTGCCATTATTATGCATGTTGCTGTGCTGGCCCTTTTCTGAATGTCCCTGCCACCGCCACCGAAGAGCTGGATAGCCCAGTATGAAAACCACCTGCCGGCCTCACTGACGGTCCGAGTCAAAGGCTCCATTTTTTTTTAAAGATCCCTCTGCCAAGTTAAGGGGGGGTTGAGGGGGCCCCAGAGATATCAGTGTACTGGGCCCCGAGATTTCTGTTTCTGGCCCTGACCCTCAGGGGCGTATCTACCCCTTGGCCAGGATGGCACTTGCCAGGGGCACCATCCAGCTGTGCCAACCGTGGCTAAGGGATAGAGTTCTGCAGTCTCGAAAGGGCGCTATGGCAATCAGCGTGGGACTGACCAATTAGACGGTGAGGGAAGGATACTGAAATTGTCCCAACCCTGTTACAGTTTGAAACGCCCCTCAACTGCTGTCCACTGCTTCACTCCTAGCTCTGCCCCTTTGAAATTATTAATCCCTACCCCCCGGTAGGCGGAGTTCTCCAGGCCCATACTCAGGAGTCACCACTGCTGTACATTATGTGCCGGTTGTAGAGGCAGAGCGGGGAACATCAGAGAACGCCACAAATTACACAGTGGGCAAGGAGATGGCTGGAGACAGCTGCACAGCCATGCCTTGCAAGTTCGAGAGAGCTGTTGAATTTCAGCACTTCAAGTCAGAGCCTGCCCCCTGCTGCCCAAGCAGTCCGTGACAGTTAGTGTCGAGGAGGGGGGGATTTGTGCATGTGTGCTATCAGTGTGTGTGTGGGGGGGGGGGGGGGGTGGGGGGGTGGAGGATGTGTGTGACTGTGAGGGAGCTGTCAGTGTCAGTGGGGAGAGGAGCAGGAGGGAGTTGTCAGTGTGTGGAAGTGATGAGAGTTGTCAGTACTGGGGAAATGTGTGTGTGTGTGTGTGTGTGTGTGTGTGTGTGTGTGTGTGTGTGTGTACTAGATTTAGGAGTGTGTGTTTGTGAGAGGTTTCAGTTGGGGAATTAGAGTTCATACAGTAATTAAATGTTTTCATATTGAGAACTACATCTCCCAGCATATACAGTGTGCTGGGGATGCTAACAAGCTTTATTTAAAAGTTTAAAAAACATTGCTTTTATGACTGCAATGGTTAAAAAGGGAGAGCTATAAATCAATTTATCAGTGAATGATCGCAGTTTGAGCTGTTACATTTTACTGAACCACCTATCCCTCCACACTCACTACCTGTCCTCAGGATACATTTACCATCCCGGCAGACGGTATACCGGCGGTCATTTGACCGATGTTGGAATCCTGACACCACTTGGGAGACTGGTGCCGGCACACAGACAGCCAACATCCCGAAGGCGAGTATTGGAGCGAGGGTTAGGACCGGGGGAGGGGGTGTTAGGGAAGGCACTAGGGGGGGGGGGGGTTAGTCCTAGCTGCCACCCCCTGAGGGTAAGCCCTATCCGCCACCCCCCCAGAGGGTTAGGATTAGGATTAGGTATCATGTGACTGCTGGAATCCCGAGCGCCGGATGCCATACCCAACCCCCTTTACTTTTTCAGGCATTTCTATCTCTCCTCTCTCTATGGTGTTCCGATTGCCCACTTTCCCTTGTGCTTTTCTCTCTCTCTCCTTTGTTTAGAGCATCAGTTTCTGTAGTCCACTTTATCCTTATTTTTTCCAGTGTTTCACTATCTCTCTGATGTAATGAGGATGTATGGTCTAGAGGGATCAGTAATGCATTGTACTGTATAGAGGCGTCAGGGATGTAGCGTAGGGTATAGAGGCGTCAGGGATGTAGCGTAGGTTATAGAGGCATCAGGAATGTAGCGTAGGGAATAGAGGCATCAGGGATGTGTCACGATCCGGGTATCTGGACGCCATTTCTTACCCATCAGATGCCTCCTATGGCTGGCTCAGCGCTCCAGGACCGGATCCCATCTGTTATCCTGATGTGTACATTCCTGTATCCTATCCTGTCACTCTGGGACGCTGTCACAGTGGACGCCATATTACACCTGGCATGGCGTCTCCCGCGGCCTCCGCCGCCGTCCCTGAACTTCTGCACGCAGAGTGTCTGAGTGGCGATTACGTCGGCCGCGGCCTCCGCTGTGTCCGCGTGGTTGGATGTGCATCTGTCAGCCTGGCGCCTCCTGTCTCCGGTGGCCGGCGCCGCCATTACTGTTTTCATTGCCACATGGATTACAAACCAAACTTCCCTCCAAGTGTCTGCATGGGCGCAGCCATCTTGGATTCTGTCAGCTGATCATTTCCACCAATCTGTTCTCAGTATTGATAATCTGCATAATTGCCTAGCCAATCCCTTCCTTGCTGCAGGTATAAATACACTGTGCCTGAGCAAGGAAGGCGTCAGTGCTTTGGTTGTCAAACCTAGTTCCTGTTTGTCTCTCTCCTGTGATTGTCTTCCAGGTTCCAGCTCCTGTCTCAAGACTTCCACCATAGAGACCCGCACCAGCATTCCACCTGCGGTGTAGCCTGACTCTCCAATCCATTGTGGATTCATCTGTTTCCAGCTACAACATTACCTGCTTCCAGCTCAGCTTCCAGCAGAGTACAGCTTTCCTTAAAGGGCCGGTGTCCTTTCTACACTTTACCACTCTCCACCGGTATTATTATTTCTCCGCTCTCAAGTTCTACATTTCAGTTCATATTTCATCGCTCCCAAGTTCATTTATTATTTAACTGGTTCCAGCCAGTATCCACTCCGTGCTAACAACAGTCTGGTTCCAGCCAGTATCCACAGCAGCTGTTTTACCTTCAGCAACCCAGCTTTTCCTGGAACACCAGCTGGCACAATCCTGGGTTATCTCCATTGCTACAGTCGGGCCTGGTAAGGACTTTCCATCTAGAAGATCATAAGAACTATCTCACACTACCAGTGCCCTGTGGCTCCTGCCATCCTGTAGTACCCAGGAACTGTATTTATTATTTGCTGACTTTTACGTTTTCTTTTACTGCTGCTGTGTTGCGGATTTGTCATAATAAACATCATTGACTTTTATCCAAGTTGTCGTGGTCACGCCTTCGGGCAGTTATTATTCATGTTACTTACATGTCCAGGGGTCTGATACAACCTCCCAGGTTCCGGTACATCTCAGCCCCTACAACTGAGGCTGCCTCCCGTCAGCTCAGGCCCTCAGTTGTGACAGTAAGCACTGACCTAATGAATCCAGCCGGAGACCAGGATCAAGCGGCCAGGCCGATGCAAGAACTGGCAGCCCGACTAGAACATCAGGAGGCTGCACAGGGCCACATCATCCGCTGTCTCCAGGATCTCTCTACTCGGCTGGATGGGATTCAGACAACTCTCCGTGGATCAGGCGCATCTGGTGCGTCAACCACAGTGACTCCAGCTATAACCCCACCCACCTTACCCATTTCTGCTCCACGTCTTCATCTTCCAACGCCAGCAAAATTTGACGGATCTCCAAGATTCTGCAGGGGATTTCTCAACCAGTGTGAGATTCAGTTTGAGCTACAACCTGGCAATTTTCCCAGTGACCGTACAAAAATTGCCTACATCATCTCTCTTCTCAGTGGCTCCGCCCTTGACTGGGCATCACCGTTATGGGAGAGGTCCGACACCCTGCTATCTTCTTACACTGCATTCGTGTCAACATTCAGGCGCATCTTCGACGAGCCAGGCCGGGTAACCTCAGCTTCATCCGAGATTCTCCGTTTACGCCAGGGGTCACGTACTGTAGGACAATATCTGATACAGTTCCAGATCCTGGCATCCGAACTGGCATGGAACGACGAGGCCCTGTATGCTGCATTCTGGCATGGCTTATCTGAGCTTATTAAAGATGAGTTAGCTACCAGAGACTTACCTTCTAAGTTAGATGAGCTAATCTCACTCTGCACGAAAGTTGATTTACGTTTCAGAGAGAGAGCAACTGAGCGTGGAAGATCATCTGCTCCAAAATCTTCTGCTCCTCCTCCTCGTCAACTGTCACCATCTAAAGATGAGCCCATGCAAATTGGCCGTTCCCGTTTAACTCCTGCTGAGCGCCGAAGACGTCTCTCTGAGTCTCTTTGTCTTTACTGTGCAGCTCCGTCTCACACCATCAATGCCTGTCCCGAACGTCCGGGAAAACTCCAAACCCTAGCTCGCCCAGGAGAGGGCCGGCTAGGAGTAATGATCTCCTCTCCATCTCCTCATGATTGTAATCTCCCAGTCTCGCTTCAAGTTGCTCAACGTTATCGGAACGTCATTGCCCTCCTTGATTCCGGAGCAGCTGGGAACTTTATTACTGAAGCCTATGTTAAACGGTGGTCCCTACCCACCGAGAGACTTCCTTCCTCCTTTTCCTTAACTGCCGTGGATGGCAGTAAAATTTTTGATACTGTTATTGCTCTAAGGACTCTACCAGTTCGTCTGAGAGTGGGAGTTCTTCATTCCGAACTTATTTCACTTTTAGTGATTCCAAGAGCCACACATCCTGTGGTCCTGGGCCTTCCATGGCTCCGTCTTCACAATCCTACAATTGATTGGACGACTACGCAAATCCTGGCATGGGGTTCCTCCTGTGCAGAGACATGTTTGTTTAAAGTATTGCCTGTCTGTTCTTCCTCCCCCAGGTCGTCTGATGTTCCACCTCCTCCATATCAAGATTTCACGGATGTGTTCAGTAAAGCTTCTGCTGATATCCTTCCTCCTCATAGAGAATGGGACTGCCCGATTGATCTCGTTCCAGGGAAGGTTCCACCTCGAGGCCGAACTTATCCGTTGTCTCTGCCTGAGACGCATTCTATGGAGGAATACATTAAAGAGAACCTAGCAAAGGGGTTCATTCGACCTTCTTCTTCCCCAGCCGGCGCAGGCTTCTTTTTTGTAAAAAAGAAAGATGGTGGTCTGCGGCCGTGCATCGACTACAGAGGTTTGAACGACATTACCATCAAGAACCGTTATCCTTTACCCCTGATTACTGAGCTCTTTGACAGAGTTAGCGGAGCTACCATCTTTACAAAGCTGGACTTGCGAGGTGCATACAATCTCATCCGGATCCGTGAGGGTGACGAGTGGAAGACCGCCTTTAACACCCGTGACGGACATTATGAGTACCTCGTCATGCCCTTCGGATTGAGCAATGCTCCAGCTGTCTTCCAGCATTTTGTCAATGAGATCTTCAGAGACATTCTATACCGTCATGTCGTGGTCTATCTAGACGATATCCTCATTTTTGCCAACGATTTAGAGGAACATCGTTTTTGGGTTAAAGAGGTTCTGTCCCGTCTCCGTGTCAATCATCTCTATTGCAAATTAGAAAAATGCGTCTTTGAAGTCAAGTCCATTCCGTTTCTAGGGTACATTGTGTCTGGTTCCGGACTAGAGATGGATCCTGAGAAACTACAAGCAATCCAAAATTGGCCGGTACCCTTAACCCTCAAAGGGGTCCAGAGGTTCTTAGGGTTCGCCAACTATTACCGAAAGTTTATACGAGACTTTTCCACCATTGTGGCACCTATTACTGCTTTCACTAAGAAGGGTGCTAACCCGTCCAAGTGGTCTGAAGAAGCCATGCAAGCATTTCATCTTTTAAAACAAAGGTTCATCTCTGCGCCTGTTCTGAAACAGCCTGACATCGACTCTCCTTTCATCTTAGAGGTGGATGCCTCCTCCGTTGGAGTAGGAGCGGTGTTATCTCAGAGGGCTAAAGATGGCCATTTACACCCTTGCAGTTTCTTCTCCCGGAAGTTCTCCCCAGCTGAGCGCAACTATGCCATTGGCGACCAGGAGTTGCTAGCCATCAAGCTCGCTCTAGAAGAGTGGAGGTATCTGTTGGAGGGAGCTTCTCATTCAATCACCATACTTACAGACCACAAGAACCTTTTATACCTGAAGGGCGCACAATGTCTCAACCCTCGTCAGGCCAGATGGGCACTTTTCTTTTCCAGGTTCGACTTTAAACTCCAGTTCTGTCCGGGCTCTCAGAATCGCAAGGCCGATGCCCTTTCCCGCTCATGGGAGCAAGAAAATGAGTCAGAGTCTTCAGACAAGCATCCTATTATAAATCCGTTGGCATTCTCCACGGTAGGGATGGACTCTACGCCCCCATCAGGGAAAAGTTTTGTGAAGCCGATGCTAAGGAAGAAGCTCATGCATTGGGCCCATGCTTCCCGTTTTGCCGGACATACAGGTATCCAAAAAACCCTGGAGTTTATCTCTAGGTCCTATTGGTGGCCAACTCTGAAAACGGACGTCTTGGAGTTTATTGCATCTTGCCCAAAGTGTGCCCAACATAAAGTATCCCGCCAGTCGCCTGCGGGGCAACTGGTTCCACTATCCGTTCCCCGTCGACCATGGACCCACTTGTCGATGGATTTCATTACAGACTTACCCATGTGCAACAAGTTCAATACCATCTGGGTGGTAGTTGACCGGTTCACCAAGATGGCACACTTCATTCCTCTCACCGGTCTTCCGTCAGCTTCCAAGTTGGCTCAAGTATTCATACAAGAGATCTTCCGACTCCACGGTCTTCCTGAAGAAATTATCTCAGATCGAGGAGTTCAATTCACAGCCAAATTCTGGCGAAGTTTATGTCAAGTCCTCCAAGTCAAGCTAAAGTTTTCCACGGCTTACCATCCTCAGACCAATGGTCAAACCGAGAGGGTGAATCAGGACTTGGAGGCCTTCCTCCGCATCTATGTGTCCTCCTCTCAAGATGACTGGGTTCAATTACTTCCCTGGGCCGAGTTCTGTCATAACAACCAGTATCATTCTTCATCTGCTTCAACACCATTCTTCACTAACTTTGGATTCCACCCTAAAGTCCCTGAGTTCCAACCGCTTCCAGCAACTTCTGTTCCCGCAGTGGATATCACCTTGCATCAGTTTGCCAATATCTGGAAGAGCGTACGATCAGCTCTGCTCAAGGCATCGTTCAGGTACAAGAAGTTTGCGGATAAGAAGCGTCGAGCAGTTCCTGCTCTCAAGGTGGGTGATCGGGTATGGTTATCCACGAAGAATTTGAGGTTAAGAGTTCCCAGTATGAAGTTTGCACCTCGCTATATCGGTCCTTTCAAGATTGAACAAGTCATCAATCCTGTTGCTTACAGACTCCAGTTGCCTCCCTTCTTAAAAATACCCAGGACATTCCATGTTTCCCTGTTGAAACCGCTGATCTTGAATCGGTTTCATTCCTCACTTCCTCCAACTCCGAAAGTCCAAACTCAACGAGGCGTTGAGTATGAAGTGGCCAAGATCCTGGACTCACGTCACCGTTACGGTCAACTACAATATCTTATTGACTGGAAGGGTTATGGTCCTGAGGAACGTTCATGGACCAATGCTTCTGATGTCCATGCTCCTGCCTTGGTCCGGAGATTCCATTCCAAGTTTCCTCAAAAGCCAAAGAAGTGTCCTGGGGCCACTCCTAAAGGGGGGGGTGCTGTCACGATCCGGGTATCTGGACGCCATTTCTTACCCATCAGATGCCTCCTAAGGCTGGCTCAGCGCTCCAGGACCGGATCCCATCTGTTATCCTGATGTGTACATTCCTGTATCCTATCCTGTCACTCTGGGACGCTGTCACAGTGGACGCCATATTACACCTGGCATGGCGTCTCCCGCGGCCTCCGCCGCCGTCCCTGAACTTCTGCATGCAGAGTGTCTGAGTGGCGATTACGTCGGCCGCGGCCTCCGCTGTGTCCGCGTGGTTGGATGTGCATCTGTCAGCCTGGCGCCTCCTGTCTCCGGTGGCCGGCGCCGCCATTACTGTTTTCATTGCCACATGGATTACAAACCAAACTTCCCTCCAAGTGTCTGCATGGGCGCAGCCATCTTGGATTCTGTCAGCTGATCATTTCCACCAATCTGTTCTCAGTATTGATAATCTGCATAATTGCCTAGCCAATCCCTTCCTTGCTGCAGGTATAAATACACTGTGCCTGAGCAAGGAAGGCGTCAGTGCTTTGGTTGTCAAACCTAGTTCCTGTTTGTCTCTATCCTGTGATTGTCTTCCAGGTTCCAGCTCCTGTCTCAAGACTTCCACCATAGAGACCCGCACCAGCATTCCACCTGCGGTGTAGCCTGACTCTCCAATCCATTGTGGATTCATCTGTTTCCAGCTACAACATTACCTGCTTCCAGCTCAGCTTCCAGCAGAGTACAGCTTTCCTTAAAGGGCCGGTGTCCTTTCTACACTTTACCACTCTCCACCGGTATTATTATTTCTCCGCTCTCAAGTTCTACATTTCAGTTCATATTTCATCGCTCCCAAGTTCATTTATTATTTAACTGGTTCCAGCCAGTATCCACTCCGTGCTAACAACAGTCTGGTTCCAGCCAGTATCCACAGCAGCTGTTTTACCTTCAGCAACCCAGCTTTTCCTGGAACACCAGCTGGCACAATCCTGGGTTATCTCCATTGCTACAGTCGGGCCTGGTAAGGACTTTCCATCTAGAAGATCATAAGAACTATCTCACACTACCAGTGCCCTGTGGCTCCTGCCATCCTGTAGTACCCAGGAACTGTATTTATTATTTGCTGACTTTTACGTTTTCTTTTACTGCTGCTGTGTTGCGGATTTGTCATAATAAACATCATTGACTTTTATCCAAGTTGTCGTGGTCACGCCTTCGGGCAGTTATTATTCATGTTACTTACATGTCCAGGGGTCTGATACAACCTCCCAGGTTCCGGTACATCTCAGCCCCTACAACTGAGGCTGCCTCCCGTCAGCTCAGGCCCTCAGTTGTGACAGGATGTAGCGTAGGGTATAGAGGCGTCAGGGATGTAGCATAGGGAATAGAGAAGTCAGGGATGTAGCGTAGGGAATAGAGGCGTCAGGGATTTAGCTTAGGGAATATAGGCATCAGGGATGTACTAGCAGGTATATAGAGGTCAGTGTACTGTATAGAGGGGTCAGTAATGCAGTGATGGTTATAGAAAGGTCAGTGATGTAGTGTAGGGTATAGAGGGGTCAGTTATGTAGTGTGGGGTAAAGAGGGGTCAGTAAAGATACTAAGCTGAAGTACTTAGAACACTTCTTGAATTAAGACACAACCTGCAAGAAAAAGTATGCAATATGGGTGAAAAGGCAAATGTCAGAGGTCTGATACAAGTGACCAGCTCCACACCTTGCACCACATAGCGTTATGTTAAACTGGGATATGTTCTTTTTTGGTGTGTGTGTGTGTATGTGTGTGTGTGTGTGTGTTTGTGTGTGTGTGTGTGTGTGTGTGTGTGTGTGTGTGTGTGTGGGGGATGGGGGTGCCAAAGGAAATTTTTGCCATTGGCTCCTTTGGTCTAGAACCAGCCCTGATCACAAAATATTTTTGTCTGAGCAGACTGGACACTGATCAGCGTTGGCTCATTCTCAGCCCCCCGCCCAGCCTCTGCTGCCAACAGACTGCTATTAGCTAGTTAACCTTCTGCCTTCCCTATCTATGACACAGACTGCTGCTAATGCTACCAGAATGTTCCCAGTGGCTTCACACCAACAGTGAATCCCAGCCGATGATGTAGGGCAGCGTGTGGGGGAGGGGGTCAGTTGCTGTGGCTCCAACATGGTAACCGCCAATGGACTGCAATGCTTTATCGAAAGGGGGGGCGCCAGTCCCTTACTTTGCCAGGGGCGCTTGGACCCCTAGCTACACCTCTGTTGACCCTAACCGATACCCCTAAACTAACCATAATTCCTGCAGTAAAAATCCATGTTTCTATGTATATAGGGGGTCATTCCGAGTTGATCGCTTGCTGCCGTTGTTCGCTGCGTAGCAATCAGTTGAAAAAAAATGGCTAATCTGTGCATGCGCATGCTCCGTAATGTGCATGCGCATCGTACGGGTACAAAGTCCCTTGTGGTTTTGCACTAGTTCTAGCGATTATTCCAATCACAGAACAGGCCACAAGGAGATTGACAGAAAGAGGGCGTTTCTGGGTGTCAACTGACCGTTTTCAGGGAGTGCTTGGAAAAATGCAGGCGTGGCAGAAGAAATGCAGACGTGGCTGGGCATTCGCTGGATGGGTGTGTGACATCAAAAGCCGTCCCTCGGTTGTTAGAATCAACGCACACGAAGTGTAACTACAGTGCTGGTCTTATTTTGAAACGATTTTGCAGGCGCTCGGCTGCTCAAGTGTTCGCACTTCTCCAAAGTGAATATACACTCTCCAGTGGGCAGCGACAATGCGTTTGCATGGCTGCTAAAAACTGCTAGCGAGCAATCAACTCAGAATGACCCCCATAGTGTATTGCAAGAAAATATCTGTAAATCCAATGGTACCGTAAGTGCGGTATATACTCGCACTTCTTTGCGGGGTGAGAACATCTCCCCTAAGTGAAGTCAGCCCTATGAATAGAGTTTGTGTGATCCCTGTGCAGCAGTCACAGAAAGGGTTCATCTCTGCAGTTTGTCACTCAAATTACATTGCTGCATTTTTTCTAGAAGTGGATCTGAGAGCTGTTACCCGCAGACCAGCTACAATAATTATCCTGGGTACTCACTAGACCAGTGGTTCTCAAACTGCACCCTGGGGTGCCTCAGGACACTTGCAGGGGTGCCTTGGATTGGTGGTCCAGGACCAATTCAAAATATTTATAGTTAGTGTTATAGGCAAAACCAGTGCTGTTGGCTGGCAATCATAACATATGTGCACAAGCAGAAGCAAATCCTGTCCCCTACCAAAGGGCCAGTGCTAGGGTGTTTGGCGCCTCCCTGCAAACTATTAATTTGGGCCCTCTCTCCAATACTTAATAAAGGGACAGTGCGCTCCTTAAAAAAAGAAGGTGTGGTATCACAAGGAAGGGGCATGGCCACACAATAGCACCCCAAATCAAAATACGCCACACAGTAGCACTATCTTATTGTCATTACACCGCATGTAATAATAATAATAATAATAATAATAATAATACCCACAGTCGCAGTGCCCTTTATACACATAACCACCATATCAGTGCAGCTTACACACATAATGCCAACAGTAGCAGTGCCCCTTCTACACATGCCCACGGTGGCAAATATCAACCTGGTTTTGCCATGTAAAGGATTGCCACTTTAAAAAACAAACAATAAAAAAAAAAAACAGGAAAAAACACAAAATCTCTCACTTTCTGATTCTCACACCCTATTACATTCCTCCCTATATATTTAAATGTTTCTATTACTGTATGTTCCCTCTTCCCTTCTCCAAACTATACACATCAACATTTTTTAGTATTTCCAGGTAAGTTTTGTGATGTAGGCCATGCACAATTTTAGTTGCCCTAATGTATTTACAGCCTTCTGGAGATATGGCTTCTGGAACTGAACACAGGATTCTAAATGTGGCTGTACCAAGGACCTATACAGTGGCATTACAGGTTGAGTATCCCTTATCCAAAATGCTTGGGACCAGAGGAATTTTGGATATCGGATTTTTCTGTATTTTGGAATAATTGCATACCATAACGAGATATTATGGTGATGGGACCTAAATCTAAGCACAGAATGCATTTATGTTTCATATACACCTTATACACACAGCCTGAAGGTCATTTTAGACAATATTTTTTATAACTTTGTGCATTAAACAAAGTGTGTGTACATTCACAGAATTCATTCATGTGTCATATACACCTTATACACACAGTCTGAAGTTCATTTAATACAATATTTTTAATAACTTTGAGTATTAAACAAAGTTTGTGTACACTGAGCCATCAAAAAACAAAGGTTTCACTATCTCAGTCTCACTCAAAAAAGTCCGTATTTCGGAATATTCCGTATTTCGGAATATTTGCATATGGGATACTCAACCTGTATTACTTTTTTCTGCTACTGGTTCTTTAACCTATGCAAACAAGCATCTGACTTGCCTTTCCTATTGCTTTGTTACATTGCTCACCTGAAATAGTAATACTTAGATAGCTTTCCTCTTGCCATTATAATGCCCTTAATATTATAGTTAGCCTTTGCATTTTTGAGACGTGTATGATTTTGCATTTTTTGGCATTAAATGTTGCCATGTTCTTGACCATTCCTCTAGTCCAGGGGCAGAACTGCCAGAGACAACGGAGTCAGTTGCCGCCGGGCTCCAGCCCTGAAGGGGCTCCAGCCCTAAAGGGGCTTCCTCCATTGCCCCCCGGCTGTTACGTGCCCTTCCTACTAAATAGACAAAGGCGCTACCAGCAGGGTCTCGCAGTTTGTACATTCCATGCCGTAAAACCCTTCTTTCAACCTTTTTCAAGACCCAGCCCAGCAGCCTCGCCGCTGCCACCACCGCTAGCTGCAGCACTGCCAGCGGTGGGGTGCCCCTGCTTCTTCTCACACCACAGATAGCTGGGCAGCACTGCAACTGCCTGCCTGATTGCTCCGCCCCCTTCCGGCTCCCAAGCACCTCTGCTGCCCAGTGATCCAGGAGCCTGCTGCTAGGAAGAAGTGGCCGAGCTTCAGCAAGCGAGTCTGGACACTGGCGGAGGAAGCCATGATAACCAGATAATGGGGAGTGGAGAGCCAGTTCCAAGGTAATACTTTATACAGCTGGTTGAGATCCTGGTCGGTGGATATGGATTCCAAGAAAACCCTGGAGGTGCTTCCTTTCAAGGGAGACACTCTCTTTGGAGAAGACCTCAATAAGATTGTAGCTGATCTGGCTACTGCTAAAACAGCTTGCCTACCTCGTATGACTCCTACCACGCAGAAGGCTAAAAGTACTTTCCCTTGGCCCTTTCATCCCTCAGGTAAAGCGTACCCAAGGTCAGGCATACCCAAAGCAAGCTCATGCTTCCAGACCTGCCAAGCCCAGACTGAAGCAAGCCTGGGCTGCCCATCAGCCTGCTTCCAAAACGGACAAGCCTGCCGCATGACGGTGCAGGCCTCCCTCTGGGGGATCCCAGGGTGGGGGGCCCGACTTCTAGGTTTGGCATAGAAAGGTATAATTCTAAGCTAGAGAATTCTGTTTGGAGCTCACCTTGTACTTTGTGAAGAAATAATCAGCATTGTGGCTGAGCAGATACATGTAGTGTGTGGCTGCAAACTGCATGGATCTGCTGCGTTGTAATGCTGATACTTTTTTTTTGCAAAGTACCAATAGCTTCATATAATGTTCACAATTTTTATGCAGGATCAAATAGCTCAATAGGTAGGGTGTTTGATTAGAATTCAACAGGTTATAGGTTTGAATTGAATCCTGGGTATGGTAGTTTGAGATGTGTTATTTAATAAAGTATGTTGTTCTGACTGCTGGGATATCATACTAAATAAATGGAGTTGATCAAATTTTTTTTTAATTTTTTTTTAAACTAGGGACAATTTCCAGATACTTTTCTTTATAACTGAGATTGCCCCCTGGAACTTCACATCAGTTGACAACTATGCATGAGTGGGCAGTGCTTGCTCTGGATCTGCCCACCCATTTATGTGCCGTCATAAAAGAAAGCACAACTGACAGTTATCCTGGGCGTACACTACACAATTATCTGTCAGGCTATCTATCCAGTCTGGATGGGTGGAATGAAAATCTGGTAATGTATAGTAGCAAATGTCAATTAACCATTTGCTCCCAAACACTAGAAAAGTGGTCAAAAATGGTCATTACACAAATTGGTTAAACCCAAAATTTAACCAATTTGTTTAGGGGACCATGTTTGTCCATTTTCTAGTGTTTGAGAGTAAATCGTTGATGGTCATTTGCTCACATAGATAACCGGATTTCTATTCCAACCAGCCAGTGTTGGAGATATGGTCTGCCAGATTACATAATGCATACCAGAGCCATAACTAGACTTTTTGGTGCCCTGTGACAGAGAATTATATGCCCCCCCCCCTCCCCTCCCCATTTTTGCAATATGGACAAAAGGCGCATGCCTTGTGGGGAAGGGGCATAACAAGATTGGTCTCAGAGAAAGCACATGAGATATGAAGATATATCTAGTATACTTGACACTCAATGGTTTGTGGTATTGCCGGGGTGCCCTCCTTAACTGCATATACAGTCACACATGGGGTGTTTGTGCAAATGGCATATCAGCAGTCAGCACTAACTGGTGACATGCCATTTGTAAAAGTAAGCCATGTGTGACTAATATATAAACATACTTTATTAAATAACACCTCAAACTATCATACCCAGGATTCAAATCTATAACCTGTTGAATTCTAATCAAACACCCTACCCATTGAGCTACTTGATCCTGCATCTATTCTAACCTCCAAAAACAGATTCAGTTGCATTTTCCAGCGTGTTTTGTTTGCGCCTTTGCAAATGTCTTACATCGACAAACTTATTTAGTACTATTTTGCAAATAGGGTTACATTGTCGCAACATTGTGTTCCCTAATTGCTTGATTTTTTAAATGCAACAATTGATAAAGACACCTGATAATTGCTCTGTGGAGTGTTATTTTGTGTCTACTTCTTATCTACATTTAATTCCCTACCTCTAATCAAGGCATTTTTAAATGCTGGGGGCTGCCAGGACGTGAGGCCTACCTAGACTTTAGATCGGAATTTGAATGTACTTGTGAACTAACTTAATTTCCTACTTCTAAATTCATTCCTAAATTCACTACTTACATTAATCCTGTAGTTGGGCATTTTGAGCCTTCAATTGTGGGTATTGTTTTGTGTCCAGACCAGCAGCTGGTGGTGTGCATTTGCTGGAAAGGCATCGAAGACCTCCGATATGCTGCATCTCCTGATGTGTGTCTCCCTCAAGTGGCTGTCAGCAAATGCATGCTAGACACCCCATTCCAAGCTGATTGTGACATCACGGAACATGCATCATAGAACAGGCATGCTAGAATATGGGTCTTCAACCTGCGACCCTCCAGCTGCTGTGGAACTACATATACCAGCATGCCCTGCCTCAGTTTTAGCATACCTTAATAGCAAAACTGTGGCAGGGCATGCTGGGATGTGTAGTTTCACAGCAGCTGGAGGGCCACAGGATGAAGACCCATGTGCTAGAGCCAAGCCGCAGGTACATTGAATGCTAGCAAGCTGAATGTTTAAATCCTTTTTGTTCCGCAGCATTCCAATGCGGAAGATTCCATGGAACCAGAGATTATTCCATTGAGAAGGACATGCTGCCTGGATGACTGCACTGTGCAAATTAAATCACGGAGCCAGTTGGCTTGTGGGTGGCTCTGGTGACTGGGTGGTTGGGTGGGCGGTGTGTCAGAGGTGGAGCACATGCAAATGAATGTGTATCATCCTGCTAGTGAGAGTGAAAACTCATGCAGGAGTGTGCCTGCTTGTCAGTGGGTTATGCACCTTGCCAGGCGTCAAATCTACATGGAGCAGCTGGAGGGGACAAGAGCAGGTTTGCAAAATATAGATAGAAGAGCATATATGCTGGCGCATTCTCCATGATTGTGTCAGCTTATGTTTTGGTGCACTGCACTTTCCTCCACTAAGTTTTAGCCATTTTGGTTAAACGCAAGTGTAGTTGCTTCTCGCCCTTTTGGCTGTGATCTTGTATCGTGGTTGAAGAGTCTGCTGGAGGGATTGTTTTCTTCATTGACAAGAGACTGAAGATATTACAGGATGGACGGCTTGGGAACACTATCTGTTTTTCAGTTGTGGAAGAGTTGAAAGACAGCTTTTCCTTGCCAATATCTCTCTTTTGCAAAGAGCTACGCATTGGAAAATTCAGGGCTATACCGTGTAGATGAAGCACTAACAGGAGGCTTTAAAATTTTCATTCTAGTTTCCTTCGTTTGGGAGAAAAATGCAAAGGTACAAGACAGCTTTTCCTTGCCAATATCTCTCTTTTGCAAAGAGCTGCACATTGGAAAATTCAGGGCTATGCCGTGTAGATGATGGCCTAACAGGAGGCTTTAAAATTTTCTTTCTAGTGTCCTTCGTTTGGGAGAAAAATGCAAAGGTACAAGACAGCTTTTCCTTGCCAATATCTCTCTTTTGCAAAGAGCTACGCATTGGAAAATTCAGGGCTATGCCGTGTAGATGATGGCCTAACAGGAGGCTTTAAAATTTTCTTTCTAGTGTCCTTCGTTTGGGAGAAAAATGCAAAGGTACAAGACAGCTTTTCCTTGCCAATATCTCTCTTTTGCAAAGAGCTACGCATTGGAAAATTCAGGGCTATACCGTGTAGATGAAGCACTAACAGGAGGCTTTAAAATTTTCATTCTAGTGTCCTTCGTTTGGGAGAAAAATGCAAAGGTAGCTTGTGCCATCGCCACTCTGCTCCTTGTGCCGCCTTGGCGGTTTACATGAGCCACTGCGGTGACGTTGTCTGACTGGATCAGAACCGGTTGGTCGCAAAGTAAGGTCTCCGCTTGACGTAGGGCATTGTATATGGCCCCTAGTTTCAGGATGTTGATGTGAAGACAAGTCTCTTGACTTGACCAAAGACCTTGGAAATTTCTTCCCTGTGTGACTGCTCCCCAACCTTGGAGGCTTGCATCTGTGGTCACCAGGATCCAGTCCTGAATGCCGAATCTGCGTCACTCGAGAAGGTGAGCACTCTGCAGCCACCACAGGAGTGATACCCTGACCCTGGGGGACAGGGTGATCAACCAATGCATCTGTAAATGTGACCCAGACCACTTGTCCAGTAGGTCCCATTGGAAAGTCCTCGCATGGAACCTGCCGAATGGAATGGCTTTGTATGATGCCACCATCTTTCCCAGGACTCGAGTGCAGTGATGCACTGACACAAGTTTTGGTTTCAATAGGTTCCTGACAAGAGTCATGAGTTCCTGGGCCTTTTCTATCGGGAGATAAACCCTCTTCTGGTCTGTGTCCAGAATCATGCCCAAGAAAGACAGACGAGTCGTAGGAACCAACTGCGACTTTGGGATATTGAAAATCCAGCCGTGTTGCTGTAACACTTTCAGTGAAAGTGATACGCTGTTCAGCAACTGCTCTCTTGATCTCGCTTTTATGAGATCGCTCAAGTACGGGATAATTGTGACACATTGCTTGCGCAGGAGAACCATCATTTCCACCATTACCTTGGTGAAAATTCTCTGGGCCGTGGAGAGACCAAACAGCAACGTCTGAAATTGGCAATGACAGTCCTGTACCGCAAATCTGAGGTACGACTGATGAGATGGATAAATTTGGACATGAAGGTATGCATCCTGTACACAAATGCGGACAACAGGTGTCAAGCCGTGTGTTGCCTTTGTCAAGCTGTAATAAGTAGGGGTAAGGACGTTAACCACCTCAGAACATCCTCCCTTATACGTCACCTGCAGCACATTAATCATAAGTCAGTGACAAGTTCAAAAACTTTGGATGACAGCGGAAGCAGTCCACTGACCACTAAATCCCTTCCTCTTGTAACCAAGCTCCTGCAAACCACACCACCAACTCCCTCAGTGTCAATTTCCTCCTTAGACAGGAGAGCCAATAGTCCTGCAGGCCATGTCACTGGCAAGTCTGACGAGTCCTCTCCTGCCTGGGATTCCTCCGATGCATCCTTGAGTGTAACGCCTACTGCTGCTGGCGCTGCTGTTGTTGCTGCTGGGAGTCGATCGTCATCCCAGAGGGGAAGTCGGAAGACCACTTGTACTACTTCCAGTAGGCAATTGACTGTCCAACAGTCCTTTGCGAGGAAGATGAAATATCACAGCAGTCATCCTGCTGCAAAGCGGATAACTCAGGTCTTGTCAGCCTGGGTGGTGAGAAACGTGGTTCCGGTATCCATCGTTAATTCAGAGGCAACTAGAGACTTGATTGAGGTACTGTGTCCCCGGTACCAAATGCCATCTAGGTTCCATTTCTCTAGGCAGGCGATACCGAAAATGTACACAGACCTCAGAAAAAGAGTCACCAGTGTCCTAAAAAATGCAGTTGTACCCAATGTCCACTAGTCCACATGTCCGTGGTTAAGTGGAGCAGGGCAGACTCAGGACTATATGACTGTGACAGCCCACTGGGTAGATGTATTGCCTCCCGCAGCAAGAACAGCAGCGGCGGCACCAGTAGCAGCATCTCGCAAATGCCAACTCGTTCCTAGGCAGGCTACGCTTTGTATCACCGCTTTCCATAAGAGGCACACAGCTGACAACCTCTTACGGAAACTGAGGAACATCATCGCAGAATGGCTTACCCCAATTTGACTCTCCTGGGGATTTGTGACATCGGACAACGCCACCAATATTGTGCGTGCATTACATCTGGGCAAATTCCAGCACGTCCCATGTTTTGCACATACATTGAATTTGGTGGTGCAGAATTATTTAAAAAATGACAGGGGCGTGCAAGAGATGCTGTCGGTGGCCCGAAGAATTGCGGGCCACTTTCTGCATTCAGCCACCGCGTGCCGAAGACTGGAGCACCACCAAACATTCCTGAACCTGCCCTGCCATCCTCTGAAGCAAGAGGTGGTAACGAGGTGGAATTCAACCCTCTATATGCTTCAGAGGATGGAGGAGCAGCAAAAGGCCATTCAAGCCTATACATCTACCCACGATATAGGCAAAGGAGGGGGAATGCACCTGACTCAAGCGCAGTGGAGAATGATTTCAACGTTGTGCAAGGTTCTGCAATCCTTTGAACTTGCCACACGTGAAGTCAGTTCAGACACTGCCAGCCTGAGTCAGGTCATTCCCCTCATCAGGCTTTTGCAGAAGAAGCTGGAGACATTGAAGGAGGAGCTAAAACAGAGCGATTCCGCTAGGCATGTGGGACTTGTGGATGGAGCCCTTAATTCGCTTAACCATGATTCAATCTGTTGAAATCAGAGCAATAAATTTTGGCCACCGTGCTCGATCCTAGATTTAAAACCTACATTGTATCTCTCTTTCCTGCAGACACAAGTCTGCAGAGGTTCAAAGACCTGCTGGTGAGAAAATTGTCAAGTCAAGCGGAACGTGACCCGTCAACAGCTCCTCCTTCACATTCTCCCGCAACTGGGGGTGCGAGGAAAAGGCTAAGAATTCCGAGCCCACCCGCTGGCGGTGATGCAGGGCAGTCTGGAGTGAGTGCTGACATCTGGTCCGGACTGAAGGACCTGGCAACGATTACTGACATGTCGTCTACTGTCACTGCATATGATTCTGTCACCTTTGAAAGAATGGTGGAGGATTATATGAGTGACCGCATCCAGGTAGGCACGTCAGACAGTCCGTATGTATACTGGCAGGAAAAAGAGGCAATTTGGAGGCCCTTGCACAAACTGGCTTTATTCTACCTAAGTTGCCCTCCCTCCAGTGTGTACTCCAAAAGAGTGTTTAGTGCAGCCGCTCACCTTGTCAGCAATCGGCGTACGAGGTTACTTCCAGAAAATGTGGAGAAGATGATGATCATCAAAATGAATTATAATCAATTCCTCCGTGGAGATATTCACCAGCAATTGCCTCCAGAAAGTACACAGGGATCTGAGATGGTGGATTCCAGTGGGGACGAATTAATAATCTGTGAGGAGGGCGATGTACACAGTGAAAGGGGTGAGGAATCGGAGGATGATGAGGTGGACATCTTGCCTCTGTAGAGCCAGTTTGTGCAAGGAGAGATTGATTGCTTCTTTTTTGGTGGGGGTCCAAACCAACCAGTCATTTCAGTCAGCCGTGTGGCAGACCCTGTTGCTGAAATGATGGGTTCGTCAATGTTTTTCTTTTCAATCTAAGCCCCTGCAGTTTTCTGTAAGAATCTGCTTCGCTATGATGATCAACAAGTCACAAGGGCAAACACTCAGGGCTGGAGGCGTAGATCTTAGGACCAGCTGCTACAAGGATGGCAAAGGTGTCACTATCATTTGTGACACCCAGAGAGGCAGCGAGGGAGATTGTAATGCAGTGCGCGCAGATAAGCAGCGCAATGGTAAAATGGAGGCATGGTCTCATAGGTAGGGGTGTGGCCTGTTGGCCTGAATCTCCATTTTGTTGCTCCGGGTATCCCGGGGGTTGAGTGCTGCACCCGGGGACTAGTGTGTGAGTGGTGCTGGCTCCTGCACAGTGACAGAAACTGGGTGTTGCACGTAATGTCACAGTGAAACACCCATATTCTGTCACTGAAGAGGAGTTGGCACTTTGGTGTCACCCCCCTTGGCGGGTGACACTCGGGTGTGGGCCGCAACCCCGTTGTGATGCCACTGACCCATGGGAAGCTTTACGTGGCTTACCCATGTGTTAGTAGCCCCAAGCATCTTTTGTGTTAGTCCCTGAAGAAAAACTTCAAATATTTACAAATAAATTTTGTAATCAATGGGCCTAATTCAGTAAGGATTGCAAATTCTGCTAAGTAACAGAATTTGCAATCCTTTGGTTCGCATGCTGGGGCCACCCAGCATGCCGCCTCCCTTCTTGACCATGCTGAAATTGCAGTCGCAGTGCAGTTCAGCGTGATCATAAAAAATGGGTTAGCCTCCTGTTGGTGCAGACTGTATGTGTGCGCAGGAAGCCGCCACCATTTTTGTGATCGCAGCTGCTGCATGTGATGTCATGCAACCGCTCTGACCACGCCTCCTGTTTCTCCGTTGCCGACCCCATTTTGAAGCCCTGCCCACGCACCGCTCCATCTCCGACTTGGAAATGGAGTGTTGCTGACCCCCCCCCCAGCACCGATTGACAGTCAGAGGCGATCGCATTAACTGCGGGGTGCCGCAGAAAATGCAGGCGCATGCGTATGCTCTTAGCAATTTTTGCAGTTGGACTGCTTATTGCGATTGCAATCCAACCTGAATCAGGCTCTATTACCTATCACAATGCACTGCGGGTAGTACAAAATGGGGTTAATATAAGAGAAAACCCCCCAGAGCTGTGCTCCTTAACTGTCCCTGGTGGCTAGTGGAGCAGCTGCCCAGTAATCAGTGTCCACGCCAGTGCGCACATGGCCCGCCCCCTACAGCCACGCTGGATCACGGTATAGTGTGGGCACAGAAGTCCCTTACCTCCCTTTCATCAGCGGCCTCGTGATCCCGGAGGGCGGTGTGTGTGTGACTGACCTTAGGAAGAAACCGGAGCCTCCGCTGCAGTGACCCAGCAACCAGGGCGCGGGAGTATACTGCGCCGCTGGGAGTGATGGAGCTGCAGTAAAGATGTCTATTAGACCTAGCCTGCTGCAGCCCTTGTAGATTCTTATAAAAAAAAGTTCTTCTTTTCTTGTCAAAATTAATAGCTAAGAATAGGCTGCCTGAGGCAGCCCCCTCTTAAGTGGCCTGCTACTGAAGGCACCAACTACAAACTGAGCTCCCTGTTCATGGAAGCGAGGTTATAGAGGAGGGGGCGCTGAGCATCTTGGGAACAGTCAAAAGCTTTGAGCCTGTTGGTGCCTCAGATCAAGATCCTACTCTACACCCCAATGTGAATCCTTGTGGAGTCCAGTGTACCCCACAGAAGAAATGAATGTGTCACACCCATTGGCAGCAACATTAGAATAGCTGCTGATGGGCACAATTGAGAAAGGAAGGGGGGAAAACATTTGAATCCAGCACATATATGTAATTTGAATATGTAATTTGTACCTTCCTACTTTAAAATGTAATGGATGAACCTCACCCTGTGAGAACTATCTTCATGATCAAGAGATCTCATACACAAGAAAAGCATGTGCTGGGATAGGGCTGTGGAGGGCGGCTGCTCGGGCACACACCCGTCAAGTTAAGGAGATTCAACTGAGGAAGCACAAGGGAACTGCAGGGAGACCACATATTTTCAGATGAACATGAGAGGGCGGAAGGCTGCCTAATACTGAAGCACCCTCAAACATCAAACCATATGCAACAACTAGTACAAGCATTCCTGGGGAAAGGTCTGCAGCAGACGGATTTGCATACGGTGATGTCATCCAAGCAATGGGCATAGTTGGCTGCAACCCTCGTCTGCATATGAAAATGGTCACGCAGGGCATGGCGGCCTTTGTGGGGTTGCGCTTGGATGACCCCTAGATCGCTTTATACACCCCCATCAGTGTGGGGCTCATGTTGGCCATGCCCAAGCCCCTGAAGCATTCAAGCTGATTTCTTGCAGCAGCTGGACCCAGTAACAGCTCCAGAGTTGCTCTACAAGACAAGTAAAAGGGTGTGAGCCCTGCAGCACCACCTGTAGTTTGCATACACACATATATAGGACAGCATCTCTTATATGCCCCAGGGGCAATAAAATAGTAGCCTTATCTAGGGTATCCGTCCATGCCGCTACAGCACTACACACCCAGGCCGACGCAATTGCCGGTCTGAGTAAGGTACCTGAATGTGTATAAATGGACTTCAGGGTAATCTCCTGTTTGCGGTCAGCAGACTCTTTGAGGGTAGCCATATCCTGGGACGGGAGGGCTACCTTCTTGGAAAAGCGTGTTAATGCTTTGTCCACCCAAGGGGAGGATTCCCATCGTAACCTATCCGTTGATGGGAAAGGGGAATCCTTTTGGAAATCTGCAGGAGATTCCCAAGCTTTTTCACATAACTCGTTCAGCTCGTGTGAGGGGGGAAAGGTTACCTCAGGCTTCTTTCCCTTGTACATATGTACCCTCTTGTCAGGGATAGGGGGCTCCTCTGTGATGTGCAAAACATCTTTTATTGCCATAATCATATATCAAATGTATTTTGCCAATTTTGGCTGTAACTTTGCATCATCGTAATCGACACTGGAGTCAGAATCCGTGTCGGTATCTGTGTCAACAATCTGGATAGTGGGCGCTTATGAGACCCTGACAGTCCCTGCGACATAGGATTAGGCATTGGTTGAGACCCTGACTGTCCCAAAGCTTCTGCCTTGTCTAATCTTTTGTGCAATGAGTTTACACTAGCATTTAAAACATTCCACATATCCATCCAATCAGGTGTCGGCGGAGACACCACGTTCATTTGCTCCCGCTCCTCTCTAATATAGCCTTCTTCCTCAGACATGTCGACACACGCGTACCGACACACCACACACACAGGGAATACTTTTACTGAAGACATTTCCCCCACAAGGCCCTTTGGAGAGACAGAGAGAGAGTATGCCAGCACATACCCCAGCGCTATATAACCCAGGAATAGCACAGTAACTTAATGTTTGAACAATCGGTGAGGGGGAACATCTTGAAACCCCAGTTTGTACCCTTGGGACACTATTTGTAAAACACACGAGTCCATGTCCGAATGAATCCAGAACTGACTGAAGAGTTTTAGACATGCCCCCACTGGTGCGGGCTCCTGCAAGAGAGCCCCAGCGTCATGCAGTGGATTTGGCAGAAGCAGAGGATGATCTCTGCTCCTGTGATCTTGAAGAGGATGCAGACCTCTTCTCTCTTCTCCTTCCTCTACCTGCAAAGAAAGGGGAATCTTAACTTCTTGCATATCTATTGGGCCGAAATGACTGCATCAGATAATGATGCGTCTTCATCCGTTGGGAGGGAACATAGGGCAAGAAGGTTGACTTACCTGCGGGAGCTGCCGAGATCAAATTAACTAGGCAGTCACCAAACAAGGCTTCACCTTCATAGGGAAGAGACTCCCTTTCTTCTTGGAGTCAGCATCAGCATTCTCTTGGTGAATCCACAATGCCCTCCTATCCGACACTGCCATGAAATTGGCCCGTGAACTCAAGAGTCCTATATCCCTTGCAGTCTCACGTAAGTATGCTGCAGTGTCCTTGATATGATACAACGTAAGGAGTATCCCATCTCTCCAGGGTATCTATATCGGATGACAAGGTATTCGACCAATTCTTGAATACTACTACTCACCCATGCACATGTAATGGCAGGTCTAAGTAATGTACCCGTGGTTACATAACTAGAAATAATGTAGCTTCCTGCATACGATCCGCTGGATTTGTGACAGGGCCCCGTGCAGAACAGGGGGTGACTCCCACTTTATTCTGTCCGCGGCGGGAAATGAATAAACAACCAGAATCCTTTTGGGGATTTGAAACCATCTTGTCGAGCTGGCCCAGACTTTCTCAAACAGAGATGGAGGAACGTTACATCAGCTTTCATTATATATCTATATATACATACATATAGACCCCTTTGTCAGGAACAGCAGGGTCTTCAGTGATTTTAATATGTCCTTAATATCCACAATCATGTACTGAATGCTCCTTGCCAATATTGGATCTAATCAGGAAACATTATGGTCGACATAAGTATCAGTATCCGTGTCAGTATCAGTGTGTAGTAACTGGGCAAAATAACATTTTTGCGACCCAGCGGGGCCTGAGGGAAAAGAAACATAGCCATGAATATCACATCTATTCTCTAAGTCTGTGTCTGGGACACAGATTTATCCAACCTTACTCTGATATTACTGAAACTTTTACCCAGTCAGTTATTGGTGGTGCCAACAGGGCCACCATCATATGTCTGCATTCCTAATATAGTTTCCTCTTGGGAAAAACATTCAGCCACCGACATGTTGACACACATATACCAAGTACCCACAGACACACCGGCTTATGGGGGACAGACCGTCAGTAAATCTGTCAGAGGGACACAGAGGATTTTTCAGCTCACAATCCAGCGCCAAAAGTACACAGTCTGGGAAATAATAAACTCTATAGTGATAGACTTGTAATGCTCTAAAGATGTTCTGGTGAGGTGAGGAAGAAGCCCCGCCGCTGTAATGGCGCGTATCTGTCCCGCTCAGAAATAATTAATTACGCTAGCGGGGTAAGGACAGTGCCCAGGCACTAATGTCCACTTTTTCCAGCCTTTTGTGAGGAATTTATGCTGCCCAGGGTGCCCCCCCCCCCGTGCCCTGCACCCTGCAGTGCCTGTGTTTGTGTGGGAGCATGGCGCGCAGCGTTCCGCTCGCTGCTCGGTACCTCAGAATGCCGTCACTGAAGAAGAAGTCTTCTGTTCTTCTGCTACTCACCTGTCTTCTGGCTCTGTAAGGGGGTGACGGCAGGCTGCGGGAGTGTGCATCTAGGCGTACCCAGCGATCAGCACCCTCAGGAGCTAATGGTGTCCTGTCAGCCTGAAGCAGAGCCATTGAACTCACTAGAAGTTGGTCATACTTCTCTCCCCTAAGTCCCACGAAGCAGGGAGACTGTTGCCAGCAGCCTCCCTGAAAATAAAAAAAACTAACAAGTCTTTTCAGAGAAACTCAGTAGAGCTCCCCTGTAGTGCATCCAGTATCACTGCGCACAATACTAAAACTGGAGTCTGGAGGAGGGGCATAGAGGGAGGAGACAGTTCACACCCTTTGAAAGTCTTAAAGTGCCCATGTCTCCTGCGGATCCCGTCTATACCCCATGGTTCTTAATGTGACCCCAGCATCCTCTAGGACGTATGAGAAAACAAATAACGCACACACGAGGAGGAGAGAACTAAGGAAGCTATAAGGAGAAGAGGGGAGGGAGGGGGGGTTGAAAGGTAAGGTAGTAAAGGCATATTGGATAAACTACAACCTTATACATATTCATTAATGTACCAGTAGTTAGAAGTAGAAGAGCTCTAACAGAAACCACAAAGCTTATCTAAAGCCACACCACACTGGATATGCCCAATCCATTTGATTTTTGAAGCAAAGCAGTATTGGACTTTGTTAATACATGGATGGGAGACTGCTTGGTAGTATCAGATTCTTTAGGTGTTTTTAAACTACCAACACCATTTTCTTGGTACATTTAATTTTTACATGTATTCTTTTATGTACCAGAAGTTAGAAGTAGAAGAGCTGTAACAGAAACCACCAGCTCATCTACAGCCACAGCACACTGGATTTGCCCAATCTCTCCTGATCATGGAAGCTGAGCAGTGTTGGTCCTGGTTTTAGTACTTGGATGGGAGACCACAAGGAAATACCAGGAGCTGTGTGTATTTTTACAATACTAACACCGTTCTCTTGATGCATTCCATTTTGAAACATTGGGGCAGATCTATTAAGCCTGGTGAACTGATAAAGTGCAAGGTGATAAAGTACCAGCCAGTCAGCTCCTAACTGTCATTTTTCAAACCCAGCCTGTGACATGGCAATTAGGAGCTGATTGGCTGGTACTTTATCACCATGCAAATTATCATTTCACCAGGTTTAATAAATCGGCTGCTTACTCATTTATGTACGAGTAGTTAGAAGTAGAAGAACTCTAACAGAAACCACTAAGCTCATCTACAGCCACACCACACTGTATATGCCCAATATCACCTGATTTTAGGCCTGGTTTGTTCTTGGATGTGAGACCACCTGGGAATACCAGGTGCTGTAGGTAGTTTTATACTACCAACACCGTTCTCTTGATGCATTCCATTTTGAAACATTGGGGCAGATCTATTAAGCCTGGTGAACTGATAAAGTGCAAGGTGATAAAGTACCAGCCAGTCAGCTCCTAACTGTCATTTTTCAAACCCAGCCTGTGACATGGCAATTAGGAGCTGATTGGCTGGTACTTTATCACCATGCAAATTATCATTTCACCAGGTTTAATAAATCGGCTGCTTACTCATTTATGTACGAGTAGTTAGAAGTAGAAGAACTCTAACAGAAACCACTAAGCTCATCTACAGCCACACCACACTGTATATGCCCAATATCACCTGATTTTAGGCCTGGTTTGTTCTTGGATGTGAGACCACCTGGGAATACCAGGTGCTGTAGGTAGTTTTATACTACCAACACCGTTCTCTTGATGCATTATATTTTGAAACTTATTCATTGATGTACCAGTAGTTAGAAGTAGAAGTTAGAAACAGCAAAAATCATCTACAGCCGCATCACACTGGATATGTCCAATCTCATCTGATGTTGGAAGCTAAGCAGTGTTGTGCCTGGTTAGTTTTTGGATTTCAGGTCCTGCCTTCTGGTTTGGCCACGGCACCTCGGAAATTCACCAAGGTCATGGCCGTGATGACGACCCTTCACCATCGGTGGACCACGGAGGAATCTCTCCTCCCGATAAACATTCTGGAATTGCGGGCAGTGTTCAATTCATTGACACTGGCCCTGCCTCTAGTACAGAACAGGCCTGTTCAAGTACAATCGGACAACGACACCACGGTAGTGTACACAAATCATCAAGGCGGCACTCGAAATTGCATGGCAAAGCTGGAAGTATCAAAAATCCTCAGTTGGGTAGAACGTCATCTGCCAGCAATATCGGCAGTGTTCATTCCCGGAGTCCTCAACTGGGAAGCGGATTTCCTCAGTCGTCAGTACGTTCACGCTGGAGAGTGGAGAGGCCGCAGCAGAAATGTCTGCACTGGTGTCAGTAGGTGACTGAGGCAGGGATGACTGGGAGATAGTGGGTGACTGAAGCATGTATGACTGGGAGATAGTGGGTGACTGAGGCCGGGGTGACTGGGAAATAGTCAGTGACTAAGGCAGGGGTGATAGGGATATAGTGGATGACTGTGGCAGGGGTGACAGGGACAGTAGGAGACTGAGGCAGGGGTGACAGGGATAGTGGGTGACTGAGGCAGGGGTGATAGGGTGACAGTGGGTGACTGAGGCAGAGGTGACAGGGATAGTGGGTGACTGAGGTAGGGGTGATATGGAGATAGTGGTTGACTGAGGCAGGGGTGACAGAGATAGTGGGTGACTAAAGCAGGGGTGACTGGTATAGTGGGTGACTGAGGCAGGGGTCACAGGTATAGTGGTTAACTGAGGCAGCGGTGACTGGGAGATAGTGGGTAACTGGGGCAGGGGTGACAGGGAAAGTGTGTGACTCAGGCAGGGGTGATAGGGAGATAGTGGGCAGCAGATCACTGCCTCGCTGACAGCAGCACATCCCTGCTTCACTGACAGCAGCACATCCCTGCCTCATTGACAGCAGCACATACCTGCCTCACTTATAGCAGCACATCCCTGCCTCACTGGCAGCAGCAGATCCCTGCCTCACTGGCAGCAGCAGATCACTGCTTCACTGACAGCAGCACATCCCTGCCTCACTGGCAGCAGCAGATCCCTGCCTTACTGACAGCTGTATATAGGGCCTAATTCAGACCTGATCTCTGCTGTGCATATTCACACAACAGGAGATCAGGTCTGAAGTGTGTGTGTGTGTGCTGGTGCCGCAGTGCGATCAGCATCTCTGCCCAGTGAGCGCCTCTGCCAACACATACTTATCTTGCATATGAGATCTCTTGATCATGAAGATAGTTCTCACAGGGTGAGGTTCATCCATTACATTTTAAAGTAGGAAGGTACAAATAACATATTCAAATTACATATATGTGCTGGATTCAAATGTTTTCCCCCCTTCCTTTCTCAATTGTGCCCATCAGCAGCTATTCTAATGTTGCTGCCAATGGGTGTGACACATTCATTTCTTCTGTGGGGTACACTGGACTCCACAAGGATTCACATTGGGGTGTAGAGTAGGATCTTGATCTGAGGCACCAACAGGCTCAAAGCTTTTGACTATTCCCAAGATGCTCAGCGCCCCCTGCTCTATAACCTCGCTTCCATGAACAGGGAGCTCAGTTTGTAGTTGGTGCCTTCAGTAGCAGGACACTTAACAGGGGGCTGCCTCAGGCAGCCTATACTTAGCTATTAATTTTGACAAGAAAAGAAGAACTTTTTTTATAAGAATGTACAAGGGCTGCAGCAGGCTAGGTCTAATAGACATCTTTACTGCAGCTCCATCACTCCCAGCGGCGCAGTATACTCCCGTGCCCTGGTTGCTGGGTCACTGCAGCGGAGGCTCCGGTTTCTTCCTAAGGTCAGTCACACACACACCGCCCTCCGGGATCACGAGGCCGCTGATGAAAGGGAGGTAAGGGGCTTCTGTGCCCACACTATACCGTGATCCAGCGTGGCAGTAGGGGGCGGGCCGTGTGCGCACTGGCGTGGACACTGATTACTGGGCAGCCGCTCCACTAGCCACCAGGGACAGTTAAGGAGCACAGCTCTGGGGGTTTTTCTCCTATATTAACCCCATTTTGTACTACCTGCAGTGCATTGTGATAGGTAATAGAGCCTGATTCAGGTTGGATTGCAATCACAATAAGCAATCCAACTGCAAAAATTGCTAAGAGCATACGCATGCGCCTGCATTTTCTGTGACTGTCAATCGGTGCGGGAGGGGGGGGGGTCAGCAACACTCCATTTCAAAGTCGGAGATGGAGCGGTGCGGGGGCAGGGCTTCAACGGAGAAACAGGAGGCGTGGTCAGAGCGGCTGCATGACATCACATGCAGCCGTTGCGATCACAAAAATGGTGGCGGCTTCCTGCGCACACGTACAGTCTGCACCAACAGGAGGCTAACCCATTTTTTATGATCACGCTGAACTGCACTGAGACTGCAATTCAAGAAGGGAGGCGGCATGCTGGGTGGCCATGCCCTGTGATGGATGGCCCCAGCATGCGAACCAAAGGATTGCAAATTCTGTTACTTAGCAGAATTTGCAATCCTTACTGAATTAGGCCATTGATTACAAAATTGTAAACAATATTTGAAGTTTTTCTTCAGGGACTAACACAAAAGATGCTTGGGGCTACTAACACATGGGTAAGCCACGTAAAGCTTCCCATGGGTCAGTGGCATCACAACGGGGTTGCGGCACACACCCGAGTGTCACCCGCCAAGTGGGGTGACACCAAAGTGCCGGCTCTTCTTCAGTGACAGAATATGGGTGTTTCACTGTGACATTACGTGCAACACCCAGTTTCTGTCACTGTGCAGGAGCCAGCACCACTCACACACTAGTCCCCGGGTACAGCCCCCAACCCCCGGGATACCCGCAGCAACAAAATGGTGATTCAGGCCACGCCCCTACCTATGAGACCATGCCTCCTTTTTACCATTGCGCTGCTTATCTGCGCGCACTGCATTACAATCTCCCTCGCCGCCTCTCTGGGTGTCACCAGTGATAGTGACACCTCTGCCATGCTTGTAGCAGCTGGTCCTAAGATCTACGCCTCCAGCCCTGAGTGTTTTCCCTTGTGACTTGTTGATCATCATAGCGAAGCAGATGCTTACAGAAAACTGCAGGGGCTTAGATTGAAAAGAAAAACATTGACGAACCCATCATTTCAGCGACAGGGTCTGCCACTCGACTGACTGAAATGACTGGTTGGTTTGGGCCCCCACCAAAAAAGAATCAATCAATCTCTCCTTGCACAAACTGGCTCTACAGAGGCAAGATGTCCACCTCATCATCCTCCGATTCCTCACCCCTTTCACTGTGTACATCCCCCTCCTCACAGATTATTAATTCGTCCCCACTGGAATCCACCATCTCAGATCCCTGTGTACTTTCTGGAGGCAATTGCTGGTGAATGTCTCCACGGAGGAATTGATTATAATTAATTTTGATGATCATCATCTTCTCCACATTTTCTGGAAGTAACCTTGTACGCCGATTGCTGACAAGGTGAGCGGCCGCACTAAACACTCTTTCGGAGTACACACTGGAGGGAGGGCAACTTAGGTAGAATAAAGCCAGTTTGTGCAAGGGCCTCCAAATTGCCTCTTTTTCTCCACCATTCTTTCAAAGGTGACAGAATCATATGCAGTGACAGTAGACGACATGTCAGTAATCGTTGCCAGGTCCTTCAGTCTGGACCAGATGTCAGCACTCACTCCAGACTGCCCTGCATCACCGCCAGCGGGTGGGCTCGGAATTCTTAGCCTTTTCCTCGCACCCCCAGTTGCGGGAGAATGTGAAGGAGGAGCTGTTGACGGGTCACGTTCCGCTTGACTTGACAATTTTCTCACCAGCAGGTCTTTGAACCTCTGCTGACTTGTGTCTGCCGGAAAGAGAGATACAATGTAGGTTTTAAATCTAGGATCGAGCACGGCGGCCAAAATGTAGTGCTCTGATTTCAACAGATTGAATCCTGGTTAAGCAAATTAAGGGCTCCATCCACAAGTCCCACATGCCTAGTTGAATCGCTCTGTTTTAGCTCCTCCTTCAATGTCTCCAGCTTCTTCTGCAAAAGCCTGATGAGGGGAATGACCTGACTCAGGCTGGCAGTGTCTGAACTGACTTCACGTGTGGAAAGTTCAAAGGGTTGCAGAACCTTGCACAACGTTGAAATCATTCTCCACTGCGCTTGAGTCAGGTGCATTCCCCCTCCTTTGCCTATATCGTGGGCAGATGTATAGGCTTGAATGGCCTTTTGCTGCTCCTCCATCCTCTGAAGCATATAGAGGGTTGAATTCCACCTCGTTACCACCTCTTGCTTCAGATGATGGCAGGGCAGGTTCAGGAATGTTTGGTGGTGCTCCAGTCTTCGGCATGCGGTGGCTGAAGGCAGAAAGTGGCCCGCAATTCTTCGGGCCACCGACAGCATCTCTTGCACGCCCCTGTCGTTTTTTAAATAATTCTGCACCACCAAGTTCAATGTATGTGCAAAACATGGGACGTGCTGGAATTTGCCCAGATGTAATGCACGCACAATATTGGTGGCGTTGTCCGATGTCACAAATCCCCAGGAGAGTTCAATTGGGGTAAGCCATTCTGCGATGATGTTCCTCAGTTTCCGTAAGAGGTTGTCAGCTGTGTGCCTCTTATGGAAAGCGGTGATACAAAGCGTAGCCTGCCTAGGAACAAGTTGGCAATTGCGAGATGCTGCTACTGGTGCCGCCGCTGCTGTTCTTGCTGCGGGAGGCAATACATCTACCCAGTGGGCTGTCACAGTCATATAGTCCTGAGTCTGCCCTGCTCCACTTAACCACAGACAAGTGGACATTGGGTACAACTGCATTTTTTAGGACACTGGTGACTCTTTTTCTGAGGTCTGTGTACATTTTCGGTATCGCCTGCCTAGAGAAATGGAACCTAGAGGGTATTTGGTACCGGGGACACAGTACCTCAATCAAGTCTCTAGTTGCCTCTAAATTAACGATGGATACCGGAACCACGTTTCTCACCACCCAGACCTGAGTTATCCGCTTTGCAGCAGGATGACTGCTGTGATATTTCATCTTCCTCGCAAAGGACTGTTGGACAGTCAATTGCTTACTGGAAGAAGTACAAGTGGTCTTCCGACTTCCCCTCTGGGATGACGATCGACTCCCAGCAGCAACAACAGCAGCGCCAGCAGCAGTAGGCGTTACACTCAAGGATGCATCGGAGGAATCCCAGGCAGGAGAGGACTCGTCAGACTTGCCAGTGACATGGCCTGCAGGACTATTGGCTCTCCTGTCTAAGGAGGAAATTGACACTGAGGGAGTTGGTGGTGTGGTTTGCAGGAGCTTGGTTACAAGAGGAAGGGATTTAGTGGTTAGTGGACTGCTTCCGCTGTCATCCAAAGTTTTTGAACTTGTCACTGACTTATGATGAATGCGCTGCAGGTGACATATAATGGAGGATGTTCCGAGGTGGTTAACGTCCTTATCCCTACTTATTACAGCTTGAAAAAGGCAACACACGGCTTGACACCTGTTGTCCGCATTTGTGTACAGGATGCATACCTTCATGTCCCCATTTATCCACCTCATCAGGCGTAACTCAGATTTGCGGTACAGGACTGTCATTGCCAATTTCAGACGTTGCTGTTTGGTCTCTCCATGGCCCTGAGAATTTTCACCAAGGTAATGGCGGAAATGATGGTGCTCCTGTGCAAGCAAGGTGTCACAATTATCCCGTACTTGGGCGATCTCATAAAAGCGAGATCAAGAGAGCAGTTGCTGAACAGCATATCACTTTCACTGAAAGTGTTACAGCAACACGGCTGGATTCTCAATATCCCGAAGTCGCAGTTGATTCCTACTACTCGTCTGTCTTTCTTGGGCATGATTCTGGACACAGACCAGAAGAGGATTTATCTCCTGATAGAAAAGGCCCAGGAACTCATGACTCTTGTCAGGAACCTATTGAAACCAAAACAGGTGTCAGTGCATCACTGCACTCGAGTCCTGGGAAAGATGGTGGCATCATACGAGGCCATTCCATTCGGCAGGTTCCATGCGAGGACTTTCCAATGGGACCTACTGGACAAGTGGTCCGGGTCACATTTACAGATGCATTGGTTGATCACCCTGTCCCCCAGGGTCAGGGTATCACTCTTGTGGTGGCTGCAGAGTGCTCACTTTCTCGAGGGACGCAGATTCAGCATTCAGGGCTGGATCCTGGTGACCACAGACGCAAGCCTCCAAGGTTGGGGAGCAGTCACACAGGGAAGAAATTTCCAAGGTCTTTGGTCAAGTCAAGAGACTTGTCTTCACATCAACATCCTGGAACTAAGGGCCATATACAATGCCCTACGTCAAGCGGAGACCTTACTTTGCGACCAACCGGTTCTGATCCAGTCAGACAACGTCACCGCAGTGGCTCATGTAAACCGCCAAGGTGGCACAAGAAGCAGAGTGGCGATGGCACAAGCCACCAGAATTCTTCGCTGGGTGGAGAATCACGCAAGCGCACTGTCAGCAGTGTTCATTCCGGGAGTGGACAACTGGGAAGCAGACATCCTCAGCAGACACGACCTACATCCGGGAGAGTGGGGACTTCATCAGGAAGTCTTTGCACAGATTACAAGTCGGTGGGAACTGCCACAGATAGACATGATGCCGTCCCGGCTCAACAAAAAGCTACAGAGGTATTGCGCAAGGTCAAGAGACCCTCAGGCAGTAGCTGTAGACGCCCTAGTGACACCGTGGGTGTTCCGGTCGGTCTATGTATTTCCTCCTCTTCCTCTCATACCCAAGGTGTTGAGGATAATAAGACAAAGAGGAGTGAGAACAATCCTCATTGTTCCAGATTGGCCACGGAGGACCTGGTATCCGGATCTGCAGGAAATGCTCACAGAAGATCTGTGGCCTCTCCCTCTAAGACAGGACCTGTTGCATCAGGGGCCCTGTCTGTTCCAAGACTTACCGCGGCTGCGTTTGACGGCATGGCGGTTGAATGCCGGATCCTAGCATTCCGGTTGAGGTCATCCCTACGCTGATAAAGGCTAGGAAGGATGTAACGTTAAAACATTACACCGTATATGGCGAAATTATGTTTCTTGGTGTGAGGCCAGGAATGCTCCTACGGAAGAATTCCATCTGGGCCGTTTCCTTCACTTCCTACAAACTGGAGTGAATTTGGGCCTAAAATTAGGCTCTATTAAGGTCCAGATTTCGGCCTTATCCATTTTCTTTCAAAAAGAATTGGCATCTCTTCCAGAAGTTCAGACTTTTGTAAAAGGAGTGCTGCATATTCAGCCTCCTTTTGTGCCTCCGGTGGCACCTTGGGACCTTAACGTGGTGTTAAGTTTTCTAAAATTACACTGGTTTGAACCACTTAAAACAGTGGAGTTAAAATATCTCACATGGAAGGTGGTCATGTTATTAGCCTTGGCTTCGGCTAGGCGAGTGTCGGAATTAGCGGCTTTGTCACATAAAAGCCCATATTTGGTATTCCATGTGGATAGAGCGGAATTGCAGACCCGTCCTCAATTCCTACCAAAAGTGGTCTCATCTTTTCATATGAACCAACCTATTGTGGTGCCTGTGGCTACGCGTGACTTGGAGGATTCCGAGTTACTTGATGTGGTTAGGGCTTTGAAAATTTACGTGGCCAGGACGGCTAGAGTCAGGAAAACTGAAGCGCTGTTTGTCCTGTATGCAACCAACAAGATTGGTGCCCCTGCTTCAAAGCAGGCTATTGCTCGCCGGATTTGTAACACGATTCAGCAAGCGCATTCTATGGCTGGATTGCAGTTACTGAAATCGGTCAAGGCCCATTCCACGAGGAAAGTGGGCTCTTCTTGGGCGGCTGCCCGAGGGGTCTCGGCACTACAGCTGTGTCAAGCTGCTACTTGGTCGGGTTCACACACCTTTGCAAAATACTATAAGTTTGATACCCTGGCTGAGGAGGAACTCATGTTTGCTCAATCGGTGCTGCAGATTCATCCGCACTCTCCCGCCCGTTTTGGAGCATTGGTATAATCCCCATGGTCCTTACGGAGTCCCCAGCATCCTCTAGGACGTTAGAGAAAATAAGATTTTAAACCTACTGGTAAATCTTTTTCTCGTAGTCCGTAGAGGATGCTGGGCGCCCGTCCCAAGTGCGGACTACTTCTGCAATACTTGTATATAGTTATTGCTTCAATAAGGGTTATGTTATAGTTGCATCGGTCCTGCACTGATGCTATGTTGTTTTTTCATACTGATAACTGGGTAGTTTATCACAAGTTATACGGTGTGATTGGTGTGGCTGGTATGAATCTTGCCCTGGATTAACAAAATCCTTTCCTCATACTGTCCGTCTCCTCTGGGCACAGTTTCTCTAACTGTGGCATAGAGGGAGGAGCCAGTGCACACCCAGAACTAAAGTCTTTCTTAAAGTGCCCATGTCTCCTGTGGAGCCCGTCTATCCCCATGGTCCTTACGGAGTCCCCAGCATCCTCTACGGACTACGAGAAAAAGATTTACCGGTAGGTTTAAAATCTTATTTTCTACTTTATTCTTTTCTATCCTAGTTTATTACGACCAACTCTCATCCAAGGAGTTTGATATTCTACTACCTGCATGCAATTTAAATTGCTTAAATTGTTTATATGGTTGATTTGTCCTTCACAATCCATAATCTGCAACTTGGATGTACTTGTGTCATTGAAAATCTTATAATAAAAATGTATATACAGATACTCAACCTGTATATTGAAAAAAAAAAAAAGTTATAAGACATATGCATTCAATATTTGAAGAAACAAAATAAAATAAAGCTATCTATTGGGTTTCACTAACAAGCACATTGGAAGACTTGACTACTGTTAAAAGACATGCATTACATGGTATAGAGCCACAAACCACAATGTAGTAAAATAAAAACAAACTTACATGTGTATCAAACCCATGTGAGGCTTACATTGATAGTGCAAGATCAACACTCTATCAACTGTGCAAACTAGACTGCACATAAATGCCATAAAATTTATCTGAGATTTTAGTAAATAGGGCCCGTTGCTGGACAAGTGGTCTGGGTCACATTTACAGATGCATTGGTTGATCACCCTGTCCCCCAGGGTCAGGGTATCACTCCTGTGTGCTCCTTAACTGTCCCTGGTGGCTAGTGGAGCGGCTGCCCAGTAATCAGTGTCCACGCCAGTGCGCACACGGCCCGCCCCCATCAGCGGCCTCGTGATCCCGGAGGGCGGTGTGTGTGTGTGTGACTGACCTTAGGAAGAAACCGGAGCCTCTGCTGCAAGTGACCCAGCAACCGGGGCACGGGAGTATACTGCGCCACTGGGAGTGATGGAGCTGCAGTAAAGAGGTCTATTAGACCTAGCCTGCTGCAGCCCTTGTAGATTCTTATAAAAAAAGTTCTTCTTTTCTTGCCAAAATTAATAGCTAAGAATAGGCTGCCTGAGGCAGCCCCATGTTAAGTGGCCTGCTACTGAAGGCACCAACTACAAACTGAGCTCCCTGTTCATGGAAGTGAGGTTATAGAGGAGGGGGCACTAAACATCTTGGGAACAGTCAAAAGCTTTGAGCCTGTTGGTGCCTCAGATCAAGATCCTACTCTACACCCCAATGTGAATCCTTGTGGAGTCCAGTGTACCCCACAGAAGAAATGAATGTGTCACACCCATTGGCAGCAACATAAGAATAGCTGCTGATGGGCACAATTGAGAAAGGAAGGGGGGGAAACATTTGAATCCAGCACATATATGTAATTTGAATATGTAATTTGTACCTTCCTACTTTAAAATGTAATGGATGAACCTCACCCTGTGAGAACTATCTTCATGATCAAGAGATCTCATATGCAAGATAAGTATGTGTTGGGATAGGGCTGTGGAGGGCGGCTGCTCTGGCACACCCCTGTCAAGTTAAGGAGATTCAACAGAGGAAGCACAAGGGAACTCTCATCTGGGGACAACAACTGCAGGGAGAACACAATTTCAGACGAATGTGGGAGGGCAGAAGGCTGCCTAATACTGAAGCACCCCCAAACAACAAACCAAATGCAACAACTAGTGCAAGCATTCCTGGGGGAAGGCCTGCAGCAGATGGATTTGCATATGGTGATGTCATCCAAGCAGTGGGCATAGTTGGCTGCAACCCTCGTCTGCATATGAAAAGAGAAAAGGGTCACGCAGGGCATGGCGGCCTTTGTGGGGTTGCGCTTGGATGACCCCTAAATCGCTTTATACACCCCCATCCCCCATCAGTGTGGGGCTCATGTTGGCCATGCCCCAGCCCCTGAAGCATTTAAGCTGATTTCTTGCAGCAGCTGGACCCAGTAACAGCTCCAGAGTTGCTCTACAAGACAAGTAAAAGGGTGTGAGCCCTGCAGCACCACCTGTAGTTTGCATACACACACATATATAGGACAGCATCTCTTATATGCCCCAGGGTCAATAAAATAGTATCCTTATCTAGGGTATCCATCCCCTCAGATAAGGTATCCGTCCATGCCGCTACAGCACTACACACCCAGGCCGACGCAATTGCCGGTCTGAGTAAGGTACCTGAATGTGTATAAATGGACTTCAGGGTTATCTCCTGTTTGCGGTCAGCAGACTCTTTGAGGGTAGCCATATACTGGGACGGGAGGGCTACCTTCTTGGATAAGCGTGTTAATGCTTTGTCCACCCTAGGGGAGGATTCCCATCGTAACCTATCCATTGATGGGAAAGGATACGCCATAAGAATCCTTTTGGAAATCTGCAGTCTTTTATCTGGAGATTCCCAAGCTTTTTCACATAACTCGTTCAGCTCGTGTGACCTCCTCAAAGGTTACCTCAGGCTTCTTTCCCTTGTACATATGTACCCTCTTGTCAGGGACAGGGGGTTCCTCTGTGATGTGCAAAACATCTTTTATTGCCATAATCATATATCGAATGGATTTTGCCAATTTTGGCTGTAACTTTGCATCATCGTAATCGACACTGGAGTCAGAATCCGTGTCGGTATCTGTGCCAACAATCTGGGATAGTGGGCGCTTATGAGACCCTGACAGTCCCTGCAACATAGGATCAGGCATGGGTTGAGACCCTGACTGTCCCAAAGCTTCAGCCTTGTCTAATCTTTTGTGCAATGAGTTTACACTAGCATTTAAAACATTCCACATATCCATCCAATCATCTGTCGGCGGAGACACCACATTCATTTGCTCCTGCTCCTCTCTAATATAGCCTTCTTCCTCAGACATGTCGACACACGTGTACCGACACACCACACACACAGGGAATGCTTTTTCTGAAGACAGTTTCCCCACAACGCCCTTTGGAGAGACAGACAGAGAGAGAGTATGCCAGCACACACCCCAGTGGTATATAACCCAGGAATAACACAGTAACTTAATGTTTGCCCAGTAGTACTGCTGTATGTAATTTGTGCCGAATTATGTGCCCCCCCCCCTCTTTTCAACTCTCTTGTCTACCATGGTATAAGCAGGGGAGAGTCCGGGGAGCTTCCTCTCAGCGGTGCTGTGAAGAAAAAATGGCACTGGTGAGTGCTGAGGGAGAAGCCCCGCACCCTCGGCGGCGGGCTTCTGTCCCGCTTAAACTGTAAAATTGGCGGGGGCTCATACATATATACAGTGCCCAGCTGTATATGTGTTATATTTATGCCAAAAAGAGGTTTATATTGCTGCCCAGGGCGCCCACCCCCCACCCCCCTGCGCACTGCACCCTTACAGTGACCGGAGTATGTGAGGTGTATGGGAGCAATGGCGCACAGCTGCAGTGCTGTGCGTTACTTCAGTGAAGATCATGAAATCTTCTGCCGCCTCTGAAGTCCTCTTTTCTTCTCATACTCACCCGGCTTCTATCTTCCGGCTCTGCGAGGGGGACGGAGGCGCGGCTCTGGGACGGACGGCGAGGGTGAGATCCTGTGTACCAATCCCTCTGGAGCAAATGGTGTCCAGTAGCCTAAGAAGCAGGACCTTGCAACTCAGAGAGTAGGGCTGCTTCTCTCCCCTCAGTCCCTCGATGCAGGGAGTCTGTTGCCAGCAGTGCTCCCTGAAAATTAAAAACCTAACAAAATACTTTCTGTCAGAAAGCTCAGGAGAGCTCCTGAAAAGCACTCTGTCTCCACTGGGCACAGTATCAAACTGAGGTCTGGAGGACTGTCTATCCACATGGTCCTTACGGAGTCCCCAGCATCCTCTAGGACGTTAGAGAAAATAGGATTTTAATACCTACCGGTAAATCCTTTTCTCTTAGTCCGTAGAGGATGCTGGGCACCCGTCCCAGTGCGTACTGTGTCTGCAGTTATTAAATGGCCCTTAACTCCAGAACATTTATGTGGAGACAACTTTCCTGACTTGACCATCTTCCTTGGATGTTTTCCCCCTGTGTGACTGCTTCCCAGCCTCGGAGGGTTGCATCCTTGGTCCCTAGGATCCAGTCCTGGATCCCGAACCATCGCCCCTCTAGGAGGTGAGAACTGTGCAGCCACCAATGGAGTGAGATTCTGGTCTTGGAAGACAGGATTATCGCATTAAACACCTCCACCCTCCTTCGGTGTGGGGCTCATGTTGGCTATGCCCCAGCCCCTGAAGCATTCAAGCTGATTTCTTGCAGCAGCTGGGCACTGTAACAGCTCCAGAGCTGCTCTGTAAGGCAAGTAAAAGGGTGTGGGCCCTGCAGCACTACCTGTAGTTCGCATTGTGCGTTGGAAGGCACAAATTAAGCATACGGGAGAAGTCAGGATAGTGCGCAAGGGCATAGAAGGGAGCGGCTCAAGAAAAGAGAAGTGGAAACAGACAGCAAACTAGGCTGGAGAGAGACCTGAGACAAAGAGATCTGAATTATACGAGAGCCGACCAGGGGAAACACAAATTATGCAGTCAAGTTTCCCACATTTGGGGAAATCGCAGGAGCAGCACACCCAGAGTGCAATGGGTGAGCCTTGCCCTGGGAGAATCTTAACTTCTTGCATATCTATTGGGCCGAAATGACTGCGTCAGATAATGATGCGTCTTCATCCGTTGAGAGGGAACATAGGGCAAGAAGGATGACTTACCTGCGGGAGCTGCCGAGATCAAATTAACTAGGCCGTCGCCAAACAAGGCTTCACCTTCATAGGGAAGAGACTCCCTTTCTTCTTGGAGTCAGCATCAGCATTCCCTTGGTGAATCCACAATGCCCTCCTATCCGAGACTGCCATGAAATTGGCCCGTGAGCACTTGTGCCCGGTGTAGGATTTTTAAATATGTGTAGTTTACTGTATGCAAGGGTTTAAAACCTTTTAGGAACTGAGCTCTAAGGTGTATTACATGTAGTTTAAAAAAAACAAAAAAGGTTTATTTTATGGCAGTAGTTTCCAAACTGGGGTTCTTGCACTGGTAGCATAGTTTGGTGGTCCAGGACCAATTAAAATTATTTATACTTTATTAAATTGGCAAAACCATTCCCTCACAACATAACTGAACCTGAGGATGACATGCTATAAACACAATTTACTTAATTTTATATTTTTTTCTGAATTTCTCAATAAAAAAAACTTTGGCCTAGGGGTGCCGTGAAACAAATTTTGATACTCTAGGGCAAGTATTAAGAACAGAAATAATGGGGCCACAGTGCCAATATTGCTTTTTAAAGTGTATCCACCAACTGCTCAATTTAAGCAGGAAAACAATTAACAGGCCAACTAAACCCTCCCCCCTCCTTTTACCTCATCACTTTGTCCAGTCCCTGTGGTCCATACTGTATTGCCATTATTATGCATGTTGCTGTGCTGGCCCTTTTCTGAATGTCCCTGCCACCGCCACCGAAGAGCTGGATAGCCCAGTATGAAAACCACCTGCCGGCCTCACTGACGGTCCGTGTCAAAGGCTCCATTTTTTTTTAAAGATCCCTCTGCCAAGTTAAGGGGGGGTTGAGGGGGCCCCAGAGATATCAGTGTACTGGGCCCCGAGATTTCTGTTTCTGGCCTGACCCTCAGGGGCGTATCTACCCCTTGGCCAGGATGGCACTTGCCAGGGGCACCATCCAGCTGTGCCAACCGTGGCTAAGGGATAGAGTTCTGCAGTCTCGAAAGGGCGCTATGGCAATCAGCGTGGGACTGACCAATTAGACGGTGAGGGAAGGATACTGAAATTGTCCCAACCCTGTTACAGTTTGAAACGCCCCTCAACTGCTGTCCACTGCTTCACTCCTAGCACTGCCCCTTTGAAATTATTAATCCCTACCCCCCGGTAGGCGGAGTTCTCCAGGCCCATACTCAGGAGTCACCACTGCTGTACATTATGTGCCGGTTGTAGAGGCAGAGCGGGGAACATCAGAGAACGCCACAAATTACACAGTGGGCAAGGAGATGGCTGGAGACAGCTGCACAGCCATGCCTTGCAAGTTCGAGAGAGCTGTTGAATTTCAGCACTTCAAGTCAGAGCCTGCCCCCTGCTGCCCAAGCAGTCCGTGACAGTTAGTGTCGAGGAGGGGGGGATTTGTGCATGTGTGCTATCAGTGTATGTGTGGGGGGGGTGGGGGGGTGGAGGATGTGTGTGACTGTGAGGGAGCTGTCAGTGTCAGTGGGGAGAGGAGCAGGAGGGAGTTGTCAGTGTGTGGAAGTGATGAGAGTTGTCAGTACTGGGGAAATGTGTGTGTGTGTGTGTGTGTGTGTGTGTGTGTGTGTGTGTGTACTAGATTTAGGAGTGTGTGTTTGTGAGAGGTTTCAGTTGGGGAATTAGAGTTCATACAGTAATTAAATGTTTTCATATTGAGAACTACATCTCCCAGCATATACAGTGTGCTGGGGATGCTAACAAGCTTTATTTAAAAGTTTAAAAAACATTGCTTTTATGACTGCAATGGTTAAAAAGGGAGAGCTATAAATCAATTTATCAGTGAATGATCGCAGTTTGAGCTGTTACATTTTACTGAACCACCTATCCCTCCACACTCACTACCTGTCCTCAGGATACATTTACCATCCCGGCAGACGGTATACCGGCGGTCATTTGACCGATGTTGGAATCCTGACACCACTTGGGAGACTGGTGCCGGCACACAGACAGCCAACATCCCGAAGGCGAGTATTGGAGGGAGGGTTAGGACCGGGGGAGGGGGTGTTAGGGAAGGCACTAGGAGGGGGGGGGGGGTTAGTCCTAGCTGCCACCCCCTGAGGGTTAGCCCTATCCGCCACCCCCCCAGAGGGTTAGGATTAGGATTAGGTATCATGTGACTGCTGGAATCCCGAGCGCCGGATGCCATACCCAACCCCCTTTACTTTTTCAGGCATTTCTATCTCTCCTCTCTCTATGGTGTTCCGATTGCCCACTTTCCCTTGTGCTTTTCTCTCTCTCTCCTTTGTTTAGAGCATCAGTTTCTGTAGTCCACTTTATCCTTATTTTTTCCAGTGTTTCACTATCTCTCTGATGTAATGAGGATGTATGGTCTAGAGGGATCAGTAATGCATTGTACTGTATAGAGGCGTCAGGGATGTAGCGTAGGGTATAGAGGCATCAGGGATGTAGCGTAGGTTATAGAGGCATCAGGAATGTAGCGTAGGGAATAGAGGCATCAGGGATGTAGCGTAGGGTATAGAGGCGTCAGGGATGTAGCATAGGGAATAGAGGCGTCAGGGATGTAGCGTAGGGAATAGAGGCGTCAGGGATTTAGCTTAGGGAATATAGGCATCAGGGATGTACTAGCAGGTATATAGAGGTCAGTGTACTGTATAGAGGGGTCAGTAATGCAGTGATGGTTATAGAAAGGTCAGTGATGTAGTGTAGGGTATAGAGGGGTCAGTTATGTAGTGTGGGGTAAAGAGGGGTCAGTAAAGATACTAAGCTGAAGTACTTAGAACACTTCTTGAATTAAGACACAACCTGCAAGAAAAAGTATGCAATATGGGTGAAAAGGCAAATGTCAGAGGTCTGATACAAGTGACCAGCTCCACACCTTGCACCACATAGCGTTATGTTAAACTGGGATATGTTCTTTTTTGGTGGGTGTGTGTGTGTTTGTGTGTGTGTGTGTGTATGTGTGTGTGTGTGGGGGGGGGGGGGGGGTGCCAAAGGAAATTTTTGCCATTGGCTCCTTTGGTCTAGAACCAGCCCTGATCACAAAATATTTTTGTCTGAGCAGACTGGACACTGATCAGCGTTGGCTCATTCTCAGCCCCCCGCCCAGCCTCTGCTGCCAACAGACTGCTATTAGCTAGTTAACCTTCTGCCTTCCCTATCTATGACACAGACTGCTGCTAATGCTACCAGAATGTTCCCAGTGGCTTCACACCAACAGTGAATCCCAGCCGATGATGTAGGGCAGCGTGTGGGGGAGGGGGTCAGTTGCTGTGGCTCCAACATGGTAACCGCCAATGGACTGCAATGCTTTATCGAAAGGGGGGGCGCCAGTCCCTTACTTTGACAGGGGCGCTTGGACCCCTAGCTACACCTCTGTTGACCCTAACCGATACCCCTAAACTAACCATAATTCCTGCAGTAAAAATCCATGTTTCTATGTATATAGGGGGTCATTCCGAGTTGATCGCTTGCTGCCGTTGTTCGCTGCGTAGCAATCAGTTGAAAAAAAATGGCTAATCTGTGCATGCGCATGCTCCGTAATGTGCATGCGCATCGTACGGGTACAAAGTCCATTGTGGTTTTGCACTAGTTCTAGCGATTATTCCAATCACAGAACAGGCCACAAGGAGATTGACAGAAAGAGGGCGTTTCTGGGTGTCAACTGACCGTTTTCAGGGAGTGCTTGGAAAAATGCAGGCGTGGCAGAAGAAATGCAGACGTGGCTGGGCATTCGCTGGATGGGTGTGTGACATCAAAAGCCATCCCTCGGTTGTTAGAATCAACGCACACGAAGTGTAACTACAGTGCTGGTCTTATTTTGAAACGATTTTGCAGGCGCTCGGCTGCTCAAGTGTTCGCACTTCTCCAAAGTGAATATACACTCTCCAGTGGGCAGCGACAATGCGTTTGCATGGCTGCTAAAAACTGCTAGCGAGCAATCAACTCAGAATGACCCCCATAGTGTATTGCAAGAAAATATCTGTAAATCCAATGGTACCGTAAGTGCGGTATATACTCGCACTTCTTTGCGGGGTGAGAACATCTCCCCTAAGTGAAGTCAGCCCTATGAATAGAGTTTGTGTGATCCCTGTGCAGCAGTCACAGAAAGGGTTCATCTCTGCAGTTTGTCACTCAAATTACATTGCTGCATTTTTTCTAGAAGTGGATCTGAGAGCTGTTACCCGCAGACCAGCTACAATAATTATCCTGGGTACTCACTAGACCAGTGGTTCTCAAACTGCACCCTGGGGTGCCTCAGGACACTTGCAGGGGTGCCTTGGATTGGTGGTCCAGGACCAATTCAAAATATTTATAGTTAGTGTTATAGGCAAAACCAGTGCTGTTGGCTGGCAATCATAACATATGTGCACAAGCAGAAGCAAATCCTGTCCCCTACCAAAGGGCCAGTGCTAGGGTGTTTGGCGCCTCCCTGCAAACTATTAATTTGGGCCCTCTCTCCAATACTTAATAAAGGGACAGTGCGCTCCTTAAAAAAAGAAGGTGTGGTATCACAAGGAAGGGGCATGGCCACACAATAGCACCCCAAATCAAAATACGCCACACAGTAGCACTATCTTATTGTCATTACACCGCATGTAATAATAATAATAATAATAATAATAATACCCACAGTCGCAGTGCCCTTTATACACATAACCACCATATCAGTGCAGCTTACACACATAATGCCAACAGTAGCAGTGCCCCTTCTACACATGCCCACGGTGGCAAATATCAACCTGGTTTTGCCATGTAAAGGATTGCCACTTTAAAAAACAAACAATAAAAAAAAAAAAAACAACAGGAAAAAACACAAAATCTCTCACTTTCTGATTCTCACACCCTATTACATTCCTCCCTATATATTTAAATGTTTCTATTACTGTATGTTCCCTCTTCCCTTCTCCAAACTATACACATCAACATTTTTTAGTATTTCCAGGTAAGTTTTGTGATGTAGGCCATGCACAATTTTAGTTGCCCTAATGTATTTACAGCCTTCTGGAGATATGGCTTCTGGAACTGAACACAGGATTCTAAATGTGGCTGTACCAAGGACCTATACAGTGGCATTACAGGTTGAGTATCCCTTATCCAAAATGCTTGGGACCAGAGGAATTTTGGATATCGGATTTTTCTGTATTTTGGAATAATTGCATACCATAACGAGATATTATGGTGATGGGACCTAAATCTAAGCACAGAATGCATTTATGTTTCATATACACCTTATACACACAGCCTGAAGGTCATTTTAGCCAATATTTTTTATAACTTTGTGCATTAAACAAAGTGTGTGTACATTCACAGAATTCATTCATGTGTCATATACACCTTATACACACAGTCTGAAGTTCATTTAATACAATATTTTTAATAACTTTGAGTATTAAACAAAGTTTGTGTACACTGAGCCATCAAAAAACAAAGGTTTCACTATCTCAGTCTCACTCAAAAAAGTCCGTATTTCGGAATATTCCGTATTTCGGAATATTTGCATATGGGATACTCAACCTGTATTACTTTTTTCTGCTACTGGTTCTTTAACCTATGCAAACAAGCATCTGACTTGCCTTTCCTATTGCTTTGTTACATTGCTCACCTGAAATAGTAATACTTAGATAGCTTTCCTCTTGCCATTATAATGCCCTTAATATTATAGTTAGCCTTTGCATTTTTGAGACGTGTATGATTTTGCATTTTTTGGCATTAAATGTTGCCATGTTCTTGACCATTCCTCTAGTCCAGGGGCAGAACTGCCAGAGACAACGGAGTCAGTTGCCGCCGGGCTCCAGCCCTGAAGGGGCTCCAGCCCTAAAGGGGCTTCCTCCATTGCCCCCCGGCTGTTACGTGCCCTTCCTACTAAATAGACAAAGGCGCTACCAGCAGGGTCTCGCAGTTTGTACATTCCATGCCGTAAAACCCTTCTTTCAACCTTTTTCAAGACCCAGCCCAGCAGCCTCGCCGCTACCACCACCGCTAGCTGCAGCACTGCCAGCGGTGGGGTGCCCCTGCTTCTTCTCACACCACAGATAGCTGGGCAGCACTGCAACTGCCTGCCTAATTGCTCCGCCCCCTTCCGGCTCCCAAGCACCTCTGCTGCCCAGTGATCCAGGAGCCTGTTGCTAGGAAGAAGTGGCCGAGCTTCAGCAAGGGAGTCTGGACACTGGCGGAGGAAGCCATGATAACCAGATAATAGGGAATGGAGAGCCAGTTCCAAGGTAATACTTTATACAGCTGGTTGAGATCCTGGTCGGTGGATATGGATTCCAAGAAAACCCTGGAGGTGCTTCCTTTCAAGGGAGACACTCTCTTTGGAGAAGACCTCAATAAGATTGTAGCTGATCTGGCTACTGCTAAAACAGCTTGCCTACCTCGTATGACTCCTACCACGCAGAAGGCTAAAAGTACTTTCCCTTGGCCCTTTCATCCCTCAGGTAAAGCGTACCCAAGGTCAGGCATACCCAAAGCAAGCTCATGCTTCCAGACCTGCCAAGCCCAGACTGAAGCAAGCCTGGGCTGCCCATCAGCCTGCTTCCAAAACGGACAAGCCTGCCGCATGACGGTACAGGCCTCCCTCTGGGGGATCCCAGGGTGGGGGGCCCGACTTCTAGGTTTGGCATAGAAAGGTATAATTCTAAGCTAGAGAATTCTGTTTGGAGCTCACCTTGTACTTTGTGAAGAAATAATCAGCATTGTGGCTGAGCAGATACATGTAGTGTGTGGCTGCAAACTGCATGGATCTGCTGCGTTGTAATGCTGATACTTTTTTTTGCAAAGTACCAATAGCTTCATATAATGTTCACAATTTTTATGCAGGATCAAATAGCTCAATAGGTAGGGTGTTTGATTAGAATTCAACAGGTTATAGGTTTGAATCCTGGGTATGGTAGTTTGAGATGTGTTATTTAATAAAGTATGTTGTTCTGACTGCTGGGATATCATACTAAATAAATGGAGTTGATCAATTTTTTTTTTAATTTTTTTTTAAACTAGGGACAATTTCCAGATACTTTTCTTTATAACTGAGATTGCCCCCTGGAACTTCACATCAGTTGACAACTATGCATGAGTGGGCAGTGCTTGCTCTGGATCTGCCCACCCATTTATGTGCCGTCATAAAAGAAAGCACAACTGACAGTTATCCTGGGCGTACACTACACAATTATCTGTCAGGCTATCTATCCAGTCTGGATGGGTGGAATGAAAATCTGGTAATGTATAGTAGCAAATGTCAATTAACCATTTGCTCCCAAACACTAGAAAAGTGGTCAAAAATGGTCATTACACAAATTGGTTAAACCCAAAATTTAACCAATTTGTTTAGGGGACCATGTTTGTCCATTTTCTAGTGTTTGAGAGTAAATCGTTGATGGTCATTTGCTCACATAGATAACCGGATTTCTATTCCAACCAGCCAGTGTTGGAGATATGGTCTGCCAGATTACATAATGCATACCAGAGCCATAACTAGACTTTTTGGTGCCCTGTGACAGAGAATTATATGCCCCCCCCCCCCTCCCCTCCCCATTTTTGCAATATGGACAAAAGGCGCATGCCTTGTGGGGAAGGGGCATAACAAGATTGGTCTCAGAGAAAGCACATGAGATATGAAGATATATCTAGTATACTTGACACTCAATGGTTTGTGGTATTGCCGGGGTGCCCTCCTTAACTGCATATACAGTCACACATGGGGTGTTTGTGCAAATGGCATATCAGCAGTCAGCACTAACTGGTGACATGCCATTTGTAAAAGTAAGCCATGTGTGACTAATATATAAACATACTTTATTAAATAACACCTCAAACTATCATACCCAGGATTCAAATCTATAACCTGTTGAATTCTAATCAAACACCCTACCCATTGAGCTACTTGATCCTGCATCTATTCTAACCTCCAAAAACAGATTCAGTTGCATTTTCCAGCGTGTTTTGTTTGCGCCTTTGCAAATGTCTTACATCGACAAACTTATTTAGTACTATTTTGCAAATAGGGTTACATTGTCGCAACATTGTGTTCCCTAATTGCTTGATTTTTTAAATGCAACAATTGATAAAGACACCTGATAATTGCTCTGTGGAGTGTTATTGTGTGTCTACTTCTTATCTACATTTAATTCCCTACCTCTAATCAAGGCATTTTTAAATGCTGGGGGCTGCCAGGACGTGAGGCCTACCTAGACTTTAGATCTGAATTTGAATGTACTTGTGAACTAACTTAATTTCCTACTTCTAAATTCATTCCTAAATTCACTACTTACATTAATCCTGTAGTTGGGCATTTTGAGCCTTCAATTGTGGGTATTGTTTTGTGTCCAGACCAGCAGCTGGTGGTGTGCATTTGCTGGAAAGGCATCGAAGACCTCCGATATGCTGCATCTCCTGATGTGTGTCTCCCTCAAGTGGCTGTCAGCAAATGCATGCTAGACACACCATTCCAAGCTGATTGTGACATCACGGAACATGCATCATAGAACAGGCATGCTAGAATATGGGTCTTCAACCTGCGACCCTCCAGCTGCTGTGGAACTACATATACCAGCATGCCCTGCCTCAGTTTTAGCATACCTTAATAGCAAAACTGTGGCAGGGCATGCTGGGATGTGTAGTTTCACAGCAGCTGGAGGGCCACAGGATGAAGACCCATGTGCTAGAGCCAAGCCGCAGGTACATTGAATGCTAGCAAGCTGAATGTTTAAATCCTTTTTGTTCCGCAGCATTCCAATGCGGAAGATTCCATGGAACCAGAGATTATTCCATTGAGAAGGACATGCT